>NW_027278946.1:10000-72888 GCF_046629955.1 Centroberyx affinis | reverse complement strand
ATTATGAAATATGATTGTTCATTAAATAAACATCAGTGCATTAAGAGTGTTAACTTAAGAGCTAAATGTCTGAATTAAGCAAAATAACTAGGGAATAAACTGACCCCTTGGGTTTGAGCCCTGGCCAAAAGGTTTGTTTGACTGACATCTTAGCTGGAGCTTGGCTGTCGTCCATATACTGCCGACAAGCCTGGCTGAGCAAGCTTTTTAAAAACCTTTCAAGCAGGCACACTATCACGAACTGGAGCTCTCTTCAAAACACTCACAGCTGTGGAAGTGGCAACTTGCTCCTTAAAGAAGTTATTTGGCAGCAGAATTTATCATGGGGAAGTATCTTTTAAATTTCCAATCCAGTGGGCATCTCAGACAGAGATGAGTGGTTTGAAATATTTGGCTCAGATAGAAAATCTTTGTTTTGAACATCACAAAAAAAAAACAAGTGTGTTTCACCACAGGGGGTGCAAGTAAGCGTGGATGAGATGTGGCTGTATTTTCATTACCAAACATTAGGGGGCAGTGGCTCCACATCAAGAACCAAAGTGGCTGCCATACCAACCAGAAACAGATTGGACAGGTAGACAGCGGTCAGTAGTTAGTGTTTACTGGACTCCACTGGACACTGGATTTTCACCTCTATGGGGCCAAATAAACACTCCTTCACTCTATTTGCTGTGCAATCGTCAATGCTTACCACATGCCCACTCACCAATAAAATTTTTAGCAAGAGAAAAGACAAACTAGGCAGTCATCGCCTTGCAGGAGAGGAGAGAGGAGAGAAGGAGGAAAAGGAGAGAAGGAGGAAAATGGCCGGCTTGTCAATCAGAGATAGTTGTTCAGAGTGATGCATTCTGAGACAATTAGAGTAAAACTTTGGCTGACAGAGAATTTACGACACAGGGGAGACAGGAGAGGGAGGGGAAGAGAGGATGTAAACTCAAAGAGAAGTGTAGAAATGTCAGTGGTGGTCTACAGTTAGTATCAGCATGTCAGCGGGAGACAAATATTGTTTCAAACAGTAAGATGTTGCCTTACTAGGAGATGCAGAACAGGAAACCACACAATGGCAGCCACTTCAGCCATTGACGTTGTTGCTCAAAAACATTTGTCACAAAGTAATTAGTCACACAACCAAAACACAAATACCACAGCATTAACACAAGCAGTTCCTGTAATTCTCTGTGGATGACGACGCTGTCATGGGAATCGGCCTAGACACGCCTTCCACTCAATGACTGTCAAAGTCGTCATCCCATCATTAGTATTAGGATTATCATGAATCCCACTGACTATTTGAAAAAAACAAAAAAAATTCTGCATATTAAGCAAAAAAAACACCCACATTGTGCCATGCCCAGATACTTGCTGAAACACGCGGAGTGATGACAGAATGGATACGGTGTTGTGTTACAACACAAACTGTGTTGTAATCAATTCATTGCTACCATAAACAGAAGTTCCTGCGGATGTAGAAGAAACCCAGAGACACCGATGCTCAGGCAAAGACAGAGAGACAGACACACACACACACACACACACACACACACACACATACTCATACACCAACCTCTGTCAGGTCATTTGTCTACCCAGACAGAGGGCACAGTATTGGGACAGAGGCTATAGTGTTTTATCAGTGTTTGAGAGTCTGGTAGTAGGTGCCAGTGGGTAAAAAACACACTCAGCAAAAGGCATGCTAAGTGGTCATGACAGATGAGAGCTATCGGAGAGCATTCTTCTGGGCCTAGTCCAGACCAGTTCAGAACTGCTAACACATGCATGCATACATAAACACTCAAATACACAGGAAAAACACACACACAGAGACCACACATATCCACAAACGCACACACACTCATTAATACAGCCTGGTTTAATCTCTTTTGGACTTCTATGTATGATGCAAATAAGTTATAACATTGATTTGCGATTTAGCATTAGCATTCACTCTCATAACATTATTACTGCCAGAGGTAAATGCATAAGCGGCCCCATGGGAAACAATTACCAACAAGAAATATATTCAGAAAGTTTCATGTTTCACCACAAGTATGGCGGAACTAGAATTGGAAGCAATTACACAAAACTGCAACTGAGACTGGCATTTTCTCCACAGCAGAGCGGTCCATTCCAAATAAAATAAAATCAAATCCAAATAAAGTTATTATTCCCTGGTACAGTGTGGCGCCACTGGTACAGGACACAGCACAACACATTCTGTACCGTACAAACTCAGTCCAGGACAAATTATCACAGTGAGTCTGAGATCAAAGGTATTCTAGCTGAAATCAACTTGACCCGCTTGACCTCCAGCTGTCAGCATGTGAGAGGTTTCAGAGGGATCGGTGTGTGTGTGTGCGGGGGGTGGGGGGGTGGGGGGGTGGGGGGGGGGGGGGGTGAGAGAGAGAGAGAGAGAGAGAGAGAGGGAGAGAGAAAAAGAGAGAGTGAGAGAGTGAAAGAAAGAGTGAGAGAGAGAGAGAGAGAGAGAGAGAAAGAGAGATATAGTTAAATCAGCCTACATTAAAACCATGATAACTGTATGAAAATAAACCATTTTAAATGTAACCACTGTGTATGGCTGAGTGTGTATGGCTGCATTCAGTGGTGAATACACAGAAAATTAAAAGTTTATTTTGAGTAAATTAATGAGAGAGAGACAGAATGAGAGAGAGAGACAGCGAGAGAGAGAGAGAGAGAGAGCTTTTCCAGTTTGAGAGGGTACAATGAGGGCACTGAGGTGACACTGACTGTGTCTAAGTGTGTCTGAAAATCTCCATCAGAGTGAATCACAGGAGAATCAGAAAGATAATTTACAGTATATGGGTTTATCTGATTCACATGGGAGGTCCTTGAAAACAGGCAAATAAATCACCTGTCATTCCTTTCCGCTTCAGCAGATTCCTACAGATATGGAATCAGACAGAAAAGCAAGTGTGGGCAAGTGATGAGGGGAGTTGTCATTTGATGAAGGAAAATATAGCTTGTATAATAATCATGAAAACCAAAAAAATGTTTAATCATAAAAGAAAATACTAATAAAAACAATGATGCTGGTGAACACTCACAGGATGCAGAGACATAATGTACATATACATATATGTATATATATATTTATATATATATATATATATATATATATATGAATACACACACACACACACACACATATATATATATATATATATATATATATATATATATACATATATACATATATAGATGTTATTAAATACATTCTTCCAATGAACTGGTGGAACCTTGAGAACCTCATCACAAACACAATCTCAGCACAACCGATGAATCATAAAGAATACTGTGTGTGTGTGAGTGTGTGTGTGTGTGTATGTGTGTGCGTGCACGCGCGCGTATGTGCAAGCATGCGTGTGTGTCCATAACATTTGCTCGTCCAGCATTCCTTCAATATTGTGACCAATATCCATGTGTGCACTTAGCTAATGTTTTATCACACATTATTTCACACTGTGTCACCTAAATCATCGATGTGACAACAAACTGCAATATCACCAGTCTCATGGTGTTGTAAATAACAACAAAACATGACATATAAATGACCTAGGTTATTACAGTGCATTCCTATTGCTGGACCTGTCATACTCTCAGACAGACACAAAATATTTTTTTTCCCTTCCTCCAATTCCATATAAATAACATAAGGGAATTAAAAAAAAAACCCTGCCTGGACTGTCTGTCTCAAGTCTGGAAATATGGGGTAAGTTGACAACTTTAGCCATCTTCCTCTTCATCTCACTCTTCCCATCTTCCCTCTTCCTCTACTCTCTGCCTCATGACAGGCGTAAAGCTTAGTCTGAAAGCCCCTCTGTCTGAGTGACAGCTGTGGAGGTTATTAATGTGTGTATGCCGTGTATGTGTTTGTCCTTGTCTGTGTGTCTTTGTGTGTGTGTGTGTGTGTGTGTGTGTGCCCGCGCGCATGCACACTTGTTTATGTGCAATGAGAACAGACTTTGAGCAGAACTGGACAGCCCGTCTGTTGCTGATAGGAGTGCTACTCCCTTGACAGTTCCAGAGGGGAGGTAGTGATAGAACAAGCCATCTGAGTGACCTTGATCCAAACCACAAAACCTTCATCTCGCCTCCTCTGAAGAAACGCTGCTAACGATTGGCGTGTCGGTTGAGCGTGTCAGCTGCAAACTGCCTTCTTGAGATTGTGATGTACTTGCAGTTTTGCATTTACTCTATGTGATTCACAAGCATTCATAGATCGAATGCAGAACTGTATTATTGCTCATAGTTTGTGGTTGCTTGTAACATCAAACTCACTAGAACACATTGTTCACATATTGGAAGTTGGAGTTAATGTCAGAGCGTCATCAAAACCACAACGTTGTTAGATCTGACTATGAATCATGTCTCCATTCATGGTCTAAATGTTTGTGATTACTTGGATTTAAATTCAGTGTGCATGTTGCTACTTGATACGTGTGTGCGTGTGTGTGTGTGTGTGTGTGTGGCTGGCTGGTTACATTGAGAAATACTGTGAAGCCTGAAGGAGTGAGAATTTGATGCCAAGACACTAATACCAAACAGACCACCGACTGTGTGTGTGTGTGTGTGTGTGCATGTGTGCGCTCGTGTTTGCCACGAAAGTCAAACTTTTAATACCTGTGTCTCCCTGGGCACAGTGCAATTAAAATCCAATACTCTCTAGGAGTGTGTAACATGCTGGGTTTTACAGACAGCTAACAGAACTCAAACGGCCAACAGAGAAGGTGCAGGGGGGAGCGGAGGGTTGTTATGTGAAGAGCACAGCAACAAAAATGATGAAAAATATGATCACAGAGATTGCACTGCGGGCAAACGTGAATGTCTTTTAGATGCATTGATGACCAGCCCACATCTCTGTGAAAACTGCTGTCAGTTCTGCACAGATATTTCAAAAAAAGATACACACAGATAGAAACTCAGTCCATGCAGGAGAATCACACTGTTGATTATCAGAAGCAACAAAACATAGAAGGTATGACAGGGTGATTCTGAAATAGATTTGCACCAGCAATCATCCATCATCCTTGAAGTTTAAAGTGCAGACGTAGAGCAAGTTTGAGAACACATACTGTACAGTAACCAAAGATTAAGGGGAAAAGAAAATTGTTTTTGGGGTTGTGAAAGCTACATGAGAACAAAAAAACAACCGTGAACAAAAACAAATAAAAAGAAGAGCCCTCCGAAACAAACTCCTGTGTTATTTTCCAGTCATAAAGAAACAGCAGATGACAAGTGTCAAGAAATAAATCTTTTTATAGATACCAAAATAAAGGCTGTTGTACCATCTGAATACTCCAGCCAAGGTTACAACATAAATTGACATCAGCTACCACACCATTCCCCAAGTCACATGAATATGATCCACAGCTGATAACGATGATAACAAGAAGTCTCATTATCCTGCAAACTCAGGTTTCCACTGTAATGAGGTCATTTACTCTCTGAGTTGATGTACTCCATTTCAAAACGGATTGGTATCTTCTCACATTAATGCTAACTCTCACCTTTTGACCCAACATCCTCAAGTGTTTGTTGAGTTAATTGGTCTGGCAGGGGTGACCCTTTGGTGAACTTTGGTGTCCAATAGCAAGCAGAGTTCTGAGCTACAGATTACATGTAGCTAAAAACTTAACTTTAATCCATAACAATCCCAGTAGCCTAATCGGTTTACAGATCTTTAAGAACAAAGGGGGAAAAAAATGATTATGCCCTGAGAAACTTGTTTGAAGGAAAAAATAATGATTATGATTCTGAGATTATAGTAACTTTTCATAGTCTAAACAGTTTTTGAATGATTATTATAATGCTATTTAAATTACAGTCTGAAAATCGAAACAACACATCCATTTAACTTCATATTGGATTTTGGAGGCAAATGTACTGTAGGTCTATACTCTGAAAAAAACAAAGCTCTTCAGGGGTTTTATGGGGCTTCATTCTGTGCTAGAATCTGTATTTCAAGAACCATTTGAACTTATAAATGGTTATTTGCCAACATTTAATGAAACACTAGTGTTTAGATGTAACTTAATGAGCCCATGTGGAACACTCAGTGATGCAATGGTTCATGACGGGTTGTGCTCCATAAAACCCCAAACTGATTCCTTGCGGTGTTGTAAATGGTTCTGCATAGACCTTTTTGGTTCTATCTGTTGTCTTCAGACTCAAATACACTGTGTGGAGTGGTGGTGAGTGACAAGGTCTTATAGCCTCTCCATTTGGAAGCTAGTTGGCTGTTGGTAACCTTGGTAAGGGAACTGTAAGAATTTAGATGAAGCTTTAATTTAAGTCACATTGTTGATTGTTTCTGTCTAAACAGCAGATAGACAGTAAGTTATGTGCAGCACCAAGGGAAATTCCACAATGACCATGGGCCAAATGGCCACTATTTGGCACTGTTAAACACTTGTCCTTCCTAAAATGTAACCTAAAAGCAAATGAAAGACTTAATATTTTGGCACAGAACTCAAGTAATAGATTACAGTACATTGCGAAAGTAAACTTCCCCACCCTGGCAGCAAGGGAATGGAAATTTCGGCAGAAAATATTGGGTGGCATGAATTGCCTTGTTCATGGTACAGTATGAAGAATGAGGATCAGCATTGATTGCATGCTCTCTCTCTCTCAAGGCAGCTTGTGCCAACAATATCCATCTATTCCAGGATTTTGCCTGTGTGTTATGAGAGTGACGGGTGGACATGTCAAGTTCATTAGTGTAAGTTTAGTTTAACAACCACTTTACTCTGTGCTCCTCTATACTATCTCTTAAATACAATGACAATTATATAGGCTATGCTTAACCAGTTAGTTTAATTTAATTTATTTAGCAATAACACCTTGACCTGGCTGTGTAGAACCTGCTAATGACCTTAACACATTTACAGTGATGTGGCGCTTGCATGAACGCATAGATTTGTTGTAGCCAATAGACCCACTTGATAACCTGATAATCAAAATTGTACAGCATTAAAACTATTTGGGAGCATGTCTTAGATGATTTAGGGGCTCCTGGGGCTCCCTTACAGTATCCATACAGTTTCCATACAGTATAGACACACCTTTACAAACGAAATGACAATAATCTTATCATTAATTTTAGTAGAATACTATACAAATACCACAGCAATACTATAAACTAAAATTATATAGGAATATCACAGAGATAACATAAGAGATAACAAGAACATAAAGGTCACTCTAAACTCAATATAGTGTACCACAGACACACTATAAGTCCCTATACAAATATTATAGGCATAGCCTATTATAAGAACACCATAGAAGATGACAAATGCCACCAAGGACGATACCGTCGCTATAAGCTCACTAATGTGTACCCCGGATACACTATAAGTCCTATATAATATAATAGGGATTTTATTAGGACAGTTGCACTTCTATTTTAAATCATAAGCAACCACAAAAAACCCTCTCAGATGGAGGATCTCGGGACAAAGATGGGGTCCTATAAGTTGAGATGAAAAGGTCTGGAGCTGAGTTAGATCACACACACCTGAAACATGCTACACATCACTTCATCACACAGTACTAGCCTACTGCCCATTGGCACCGTCCGTTGGAGCCGCGCGCCATTCACCTGGACCTGCGCCCTGGAGCTATTTAGGAACCACTGAGAGCGAGTGCCGCTGACAGGGTCACTTTATAAACGCCGCCTTACGGAGGAGGCAACGACTCGGTAAACGGGGAACTTCAGAGGGCTACTCACTGTCAGGCTATATGTCATATGTGTAGACTGTATCACTGTGGGATCTCCCGTTTGATCACACACTTTATAATGTGCGCCGCAAGAGTCTGATGGATCATTAGAATTCAACGATCCTCTTTGGGTAGATGTACAGTAGCATAGTATAGTAGTGCTGAGGGATCTGTGTGTGCGCGTGCGTGCGTGCGTGTGTGTGTGTGTGTATGTGCGTGTGTGTGCTCTCCCAGAATAGACAGCCCAAGGAAAAAGAAGAAGAGGAAGAAGAAGAAGAAGAAGAAGAAGACAGGCGGGATCGGTTTGTGCCTTGAAATCCAGGGTAAAGCAAGTAGCCTAGATCGCCTCTGTTATCAATTATCGGCTCGCGCTCCCTCCGTGGAATTTGATGGATGTTTGATCAGTGGATGTAATGCCCATATATATCATCGACCGAAAATTTCCCGAGACACCTGGTAAGTCGTTTACGCACCCCGAGAGCATGTTGCAGCGCGGGTACCCTCTGTTTGAGCGCGTGTGTGTGTGCGTGTGCGTGCATGCCTGACTCTGTGAGTGTGTTGGTGTGTGCGTACGTGCGTGTGTGTTGAGAGTGTGACACGGGGCAGCATGCACCAGTTGATCATGCCATCCCCTCGGAGTTTCCGATGTGCAACAGGAGATGGGGAGCTGGCACGAATTTAGCTGCGTCTTGCTCGGGCTTTTCAGTTGCAAAACACCGTGTGTACTGCAGTTGAATATTTGTATCACTTGAGTTTTGACACCTGGTTGCATTTTCCCTAACGAAAAATCACTTTAATACCCTTATCATATTCCTGTAGGGACTTACAGTAGCCTATAGTGCGTCAGTGTTACTCAATAGCGGGCTTCTGCGGGTTTACTTTAGATTATTTTTTTATCCTATATGGTATCACCATCATATCCCAGTACTATTCCTACAGGGACTTGTAAATTTGCCTTGATGCTTGTATAGTATCCCTCTAAAATGTATTAGGCCATGAGATTATTATAGATTATTTTCCTTGTGCCATTCCCCCTGCTCTCAATATAACCATAAGGAGAGTAATTTAGCCCGTGATGGACTTAATTTCAACTGGATCACTGCACCTTTGGCTGTCAGTCTCCTCTGTCAGTGATAAAATCTTGCTGAGCTTAGTCTTCAGTGTGAAGGCCTGAAATTCAGATCCCCAGAAGGTGTTATTTTAAGTCAAAGTAGGCCATATTCCACTACTTATTCAAACTTAATTAGGCACGTGACATTTTCACAGTACATGAGTGACTGCTGTAGAAAGTGACTCCACAGAGTATAGCCTCTCATGTTGACTTGTGTATGTACAACGCATGGGTGTTTTCAGGTGTCTCAGTGAATGATGGGTTTAATTTTGAAGTGGTTTGTGAGATCTCACGAGACACGGGAACTGTTTATGTTTCAGATATATCAAACAGCCCGAGAGCATGACAGAGAGAGAGAGAGAGAGAGGAGAGGAGAGAGAAAGTATGTTGTCAAGTGAACTAGAAATACCTGCTATTTTAGTACTGTTATTCTGTGAGGGTGAGTTGTTTGCAGCCCTTAAACATATGTCCAACTTAATCCCCAGTGAGTCATGTACACAGTAAGTATATGTATGAGGGAGAGTGTTCGAGGAGGGCATACACTAAGTGCTGCTTACAAGTCATACCTAACATGCCTCAGCATACTGAGAAGGAGTCAGTTACTTTAAAATGATTTAGGACCTCTCACTGTCCCGCTCTGTTTTTACGCCTCTCTTTCCCCTTTCTCCTCTCCCTCTCTTTCTTGCAGTCATTCTTTTTCACATTCCTTCACCCCATAAAGTCAGAAGTCACTCCATCCCCAGGCGTGCAATGTGGCAGGATTGTAACTGATGGATATAATGTACAGCCGCACTACAGTGACACACGCACACCCGCACACAAGGCTTTACTAGAGTATTGTAACACGTGGCTGCCATTGTCACCATTACATGTTCTCGCAGCAAATAAAAGGACAAATGAGCGAAGTTGCCGCAGGGTTTCTGGTCCCAGCAGGGGAGAGGTTGTCTGGAAGCTCTGATTAACATGTCGACTCATGTCAAACTGCGCTCTCATCTCTTTCTCCACTTTCAATCTCTCATTTTCCAGCCCATTCCTTTTTGTAACCCCCCATCTAGACCCCCCACATCCCAACTTCCAGCACACACAGTTATCAATCACAGTAATACTCGTGCATATTTGCCCATATGCCTATTGTGGAATCACCTCTTCACAACCAAACTGGCGCAGAGGGAATGATATCCATTCCATTTAGGGCCATCACTCAGCTAAGTGGAGTCATATGACCCACTGTGAAATAATGTAGGTGTGTATGCAGTATAGTACTGGTATAGGGGTGGGTGGGGGTGGGGTGCAGCTTTTAGGGAGACAGCAGAGTTCACATCTCGATTATGTGCTGGTGTCACAGCTAAAGCAGCGCTGTGGTGGTGCATATACAGTAATGGCCAATTATCTGGCTGGATAATGACTGTAACAGCAGGGGAGTTTACTTTACATTGGGCCATTGTTTAGTCATGAAGAGGAATGAAAGGGGATTTGAGATCCAATGGGACTGTGGTTATGTGTGAGTGTGATGCATGTGAACTTGTGTGTGTGAGTGTGTGTATGTGATAATGTGAGTCCGTGGCTCTCTACTCGTTCAAAGGAAGCTAAGAGACTTTGTCCCTTGGTCGGGGTGCTCTCATCTCAGCCAGCACACAGAGGGACCCACCCATCTGCACAGGCGCCTCATGACACCAGCTTGTAAAAGTGTGTGTGCGTGTGTGTGTGTGTGTGTGCAGGAGTTTCTCTTTGAATATCCGGTATAGAACGAGTGTGTTTGCATGTGTGTATGTGTGCGTGCGTGCGTGTGTGTGTGTGTGTTTGTACTGTTGGTTAGGGATTAAGGATTAATTGCTTTCAGAGATAGACTTAACTGCTTGTTACATGAACTTTGTAAAGTTCTCACTTGCCCCCAGAGAGGAAAACAATACACTTTAGTGAGACGCAGAGGAAAGGTTTCCCTTATTTTCTTTTCTTAAGAGGAATTTTTTTGTCTGGAGTGCAGTGCCACTAGAGGGTAAGAATTTCAATTGTTTTCACCTTTTGTTCAAATATTGTTTTTTTTTTTGTTTCTGTCTTTTTCATTTGTTTTCTTATCACCGACATATTTCTTTTTCTCTACCTTTCACTCCTTCCATTTTCTTTCTTCACTTCGCACCTGAAAATCTGGTGACTTGACAGATGAGTGTTTTTCTTTTTAATAGGCTGGCAGTTTACTTTATTATGTGCAATATCTTCTATTCCCACACAGGAAAAAATATATATTTTGAGTTGCCAAAGTATATTATGGATATATTTTTGAACATTGACAACAGTGCATAGGAAGAAAATGTATTCAAATGTATCAAAAACATATTTGGAATGGACATCGTCTGTATGTACAAGTGCATTCTTTGGCTCAATTTTGTATATTTTGCATGTATTTTTTTGCTGTTTATTTTTTTTCCCTGATCTGAATCTCCTCATTGTCTCCTCTTCCCTTCTGCTGCTCACCTGTCCCTTGCCTCTCCCCCCAGGTGAGTTGTTACAGCCAGTAGCTGAAGGAGGAGAGCTGAGGATGACAGAGACCAACCCCCCTAAGTCGGCTAAGAAGCCCCGCTGGACCTCCCTGGAGATCGGCCTCATTACCATCGTCTCCCTGCTCTTCATCGTCATCGTGGCCCTCATCATCCTCTTTGCCACGCAGAAGACTGGTGAGTGCTGAATGTCAAACCAGTGAACCAAACTATAGTAAATGATCAGTCAGTCCATAAGTTAGACTGTCCATTAGTAAGTGAAAGAGCAGCTCTGCTCTGTTCCTACATGCAGAATCTGAGCTGAATCTAAAGTATGACAGTTTATTTATTGGCAGTCGCTCTAGTTTCACATGGTATTA
Organism: Centroberyx affinis; assembly: GCF_046629955.1. NCBI lineage: Eukaryota > Metazoa > Chordata > Actinopteri > Beryciformes > Berycidae > Centroberyx > Centroberyx affinis. The sequence continues at coordinate 61,186 of NW_027278946.1, read as the reverse complement.
AGTGAACCTTAAAGAGCTTTTGTAGACTGCCTCCTGTAAACTGTGTGCATGCATAGACCACCGCTTTCAACTGAGCTCATGGTTAATGGGAAGTATGAAGGAGGGCAGTGAAGAGCAGCATTTTGCACAGGTGAATAAAAGCCTCTTGAGCTGTGCTTTTAAAGCATAGTGCAAAAGGACAACCACTGAGCCAGAGAGAAGAATGCAGCGTGCAAAGGTCCCTTTTAGAGGATCAGTTCCATTTCAGTTTACAGCCCCTTCACATAATGCAGTGTACCTATAAAGTCTGTGATATTTCATAATATTTCAGAGTTTGAAAACATATAAATTTGTGTAACTTAGCTTGCTGTAAATGTCATCAAATGGAAATGTAAACAGACACCTGAGTGACTTGACGTGCTTAAACACAGCCAAATCATATAGTATCTGGACATCTCTGAGAGCTTAATTTAATGCTGTTCACAGGTTAAAAGCACATATCTTTCTAGAATATACCACATTCAAGCAATCTTGTTATTCTTGTGACACTGATAAATCATAATTGGTGGTTAGCATGTAGGGGCAAACGGACCTACACACAAGAGCAGCCCCTCTCTGCTGCTTTTCAAATTAATATGCAACTCCAAACTAGGTTGGCTCAGAATTCAGTGCATCACACACATCAGCTTCCCCCTGTCAAACCAGCCAAACCTGCCTACTTGAGACCAATGGATTCATTATCACTCGTTGTACTTTGATTTCAAATTAATTTAATTAACTTCTCAGCAATGTCACAGGACCTTTGGTATTTTATCATTCTGAATAAGGAGCATTGTTAATTATTAGGAAGTCCCAAGGAGTCAAAGATGACTAACAACTATGTGTTATTCAATGATCTAATTAATCATTGACAAATGGAATATGTGCTAGCTTCTGAAGGACAAGAACACTATAAATATAACAGATAATCAGATAGTTTGATCTAGATAAGTTAGATAATAATATATGATGCGTATGAAACTGATAGGGTTAGCATATGTCAGTGTGTGTTTGTGTCTGTGTGTGTAGGTGTGTGTTGAGCCAATATTATCTTTTGCAGTCTCATGCTGGATAAATGTGTAAACGGCCATGTCAGGAAACTGTCATGAATTTTTCTGTGCATGTGCCAGTGTATGTCTTTGTTTGTGTGCAGCATATGCCTTCACATATAATACATGAAGCAGTGCATTTGAAGGTCATATGAAAGACCAGCGTCGTATGTTTGCCTGTGTCTGTGTGTGTGTGTGTGTGTGTGTCTCTGTTAGATTCAATTTGATTGACAGTTTAGAGCCAAAATTACTCCCGACAGAGCGAGGCAGAACTGACACAACACTGATAAATAGTTTAGGATTATGTGTGCGAAAAGGATGAGAAAGAGAGAGAAAGATAGAGAAAGAAAGAGAGAAGGGAGAGAGTGGCTATTTGTCATATTGACTGATGACTGCATAAATCCCATTTAGTGATGATTTGTTTCACATTTTCTTCCAGATGAAATCTGCACCACAGCCGACTGCACACAGTCAGGTAAGCACTGTTTGTTTGTTTGTTTGTTTTTGTGTGTGTGCACATACATGCATCTCTCTTTATTGTCTTATTCTGAAAGCTTTGTTTTTGTTTGTCAAAAGATGACGGAATGGCAAAATTTAGGCTGCAGCAAAAGCCCAGAGACTTCAAATGTACTTAGAGACAATGGAAACCTTAACTGTGTTCATGTTGCCTCTAAGGCAAAGTGGTGATCAAACAGAAACATTTGTACATGAACAAACAGAAGCATACATACATAACAAACATTCATACGTTTGCACAGGGTAATTTCCCTTGGATCAACTGGAACAACTGGTTGTAACCAGTAAAAAAAATATAATATAATAATAATGATATATTCCCAACTTGATTTGCTAAGACAATTTTACTGGCAATAGGAGCTTGAATGCCTCACCAATAAGGTTCAAACATGTTGATGCACTGAAGACAATGTGTACCCAAAGTTATAGTATGTCCAAGTATTCAAGTTTTGTTATGGAGCTTCTATGAATTTAGAGTCTCCTTGACTACATGACTAATAGGCTGAGACCAATTTGCATCAAATGAGCCCAGTTTATTCTAATATTTTGCTAGTCCTCTTGCCTCCAGTGTTCCTGCCAGCTGAAGTGTAGCTGTTTCAGACTGGTGCAGTGCCTCAGCAGACCTTTTTTAAGTTGGTCCACAGTCTCAACTGCTCTTTGCTCCTAATTGGACATCCTGGCAAAGGGGCCGTGAGAATTCCTTGATGCTTCTTCTCTCATGGTCAGCCCAGTCCTCACACCTTCTTAGATAGTGAGATGGTTGACCTGTCTTGACATCTCACACACACAGGTCTCAAACAAGCCTCACAGTTCTCCATACACCTGGGTAGAAGGCACAGGTCATGTCTGTGTGATTTAGGAGACTTTGTGATTTTGAGGCACGTTAACACTCATAAAAGGACTGTGAGATCAAAAGTTATTAGGCAATTGAAAGTTATGGTAGTGTGTTAATGAGACATCACATTTGGAAAGAGTTTAATGTGTCTATAAAGCATATATCTTTCAAATGCCATTTTACTATGAGAATAAGGTTTGTAATATGCCTAATTGTCATTATTAATTCCACATATGTTTATAAGTCCTATAGCCTACAGTATAGGTCATAGTTTCTCTGGAGAAACATTTCCGACAGTTCTGAGTTCTCCCTCTGCCCATGCAGCGTCTCGCCTGATTGAGAACATGGATGCCAGTGTGAACCCCTGTGAGAACTTCTACCAGTATGCATGTGGAGGCTGGCTGAAGAAGAACATCATCCCAGAGACCAGCTCCAGATACAGCACCTTTGACATCCTACGAGACGAACTGGAGGTCATCCTCAAAGGTCAGAGACCTACATACACACACACATACACACACACACACACACACACACACAGACATACACAAACAGAGACTCACATGCAGATAGAGACACAGACAGACAGAGAGACAGACAGACAGACACAGACAGGTTTGTTAAAGACGTGGGGACTGTACACTGCAAAAAATCTCCATCTTAATAAGTCATTTCGTCTATTATTGAGTCCAAAAATCATAATTTTCTTAAAATAAGTGAAAAAAATCTGCCAATGGCGTTAGATAATTTCACTTGTTTCCAATGCAAATCAATTTGTCTCAAGAATTTTGTAGAATCAAGTGTCATTTTCTTGGTAGTAGTGCAGTGATCTGCCTTATTCTGACTAGTCTCAAGATATTGACACTCATTTCTAGAAAATTCCTGAAAGAAGTGAAGCTGCATTGGAAACAAGTGGCACCTCATTGGCAGAATTTTTCTCTTGGTTTAAGAAAAATAAGATTTGAAGGCTGAATATGAGACTAAATGACTTGTTAACATGGACGTTTTATTATTATTTAGAGTAATAATACTGTATTTAATCTATGATAAACCCAAGCGTTTATCATATCCTATTTATCATATCAGAAAGCAAGCCCTTTCTCAGTCCAATTGCTTTACAAATGGACTGAGAGCAGCTTGATTCGGTTGGTATGAGTGTGTGAGCTAAAGAGGACTGCCCTTCAGGGAGTGCAGCTCTATAGATATCACAGACGCCATGGGAATTTGGCTTCAGAGCTGCCTACCATGTGAGATGAGAATTTGTCAACAGAGCTGGCATTATCAGTGTGTGTGTGTGTTGTGCTGTGTGTGTGCGTGTTTGGACATTGCGTTCAGGCCATACTTAAAGACTTCAACACATGGTAGTGAAAGGAATTTTAATTGTGAGTCTGTGCGTGTCTCAGGTGTTTCACCAGTTCTTAGCAGGCTTGAGAGTCTTGTTAGCCTCATTGTTACATCGTTGAGGCTCATGTTACACTGCGTATGTTGTATGTGAGTGTGTGTGTCAGAGAGGGGAGTGGCGGAGAAAGAGAAGGAGGGTGAAAAGTGTGTGCGTGTGTGTGTGTGTTTGTGTGTGTGCAAGCTTCCATACTTCAAGTTGTCAGTGAGAAGGCCACTGGAGTCCTGAGCAGACAGTTGGTACCAAATCTTGAGTGGGTACAAATCTTTCACAGACTACCAAAGCTCTTGATCTACCATAAATTTCCAATTAATGTGCCAATACCTTCCAGTAAAATAAAGGGAGTACAGCTAGGCTGAAGGAGAAAGGGAATGACTCAGAGGGTTGAGGAGGATTGATCCTTAGTGGGGAAGGAAAAGCAGGGACTAAAGTGCAGTCAGTCTCATGGTCTCTGCTTATCTGCACCAGCCTCTTACCTCTTTATCTGTGCAATCTCTCTGGAAAACAGGCAGTCTCACACCTTGGGGCGCCTGTTATCTCTTTTCCTCACTCTGTCCTTTCACATTTGTGGCTATTGATGACATGCAGATAATTTTTCAAAACATGAAGCGGAACGTGGGCGTTAATGGACAGATTTGCTCACTCACTCCAAAATTAGATATCCACCTACTGGAAGTCTTTTGTTGACAAAATGATAGTACTTGGACTGGATTATCTGGCTCCTTGAATGAAAAACTTAAGGTTATTTAAAAAAAAGTGAAAAAAAAAAACTTTAAATCTGCCTCTTCATTTGCTCCACAGTGCTCTGATGGTGCCTCATCTCACTTCCCTTTTATATTTCATCTTGATAAGCATCTTTTTACAGATACATGATTTTGTTTTGGTTTGACATTAATTGGATTGTAGAGAATTTTGGAGACTTTCAATGCAATCATTATTCCTTTCCATACTTCAGAATGTGCTTGTAGTACTGAAAATGGTATGCTTCCTCTGTATGAATTGTAATTATAAGTTTGTTATTGAAATTCTCATTCTTGCTCCATTGTAATGAGGTAACAAGTTGTTAAAACATGAGATATATGAATCACTTCCCTAGTTTTCTAATTAGTGCACACACACACACAGGATAGGATGCTTCTGAAAAACATCTCCGTGGAGACTGGCACAGATAGGGCACAGTGCAAACACAGGTGCCAGGAAACCGTATTATGTTCTTTTGAACAAAGCTCCACCAAATAATTGCCATAGACAGGTTGAAGTTGCACCAGGTATTATGCTTGTGCTTTTATAAAAAATCTTTTTGATCTGTATTTTCAGAATCACTCCCCTCTCTAATAATCAGTGTAGAGGCTGATTTAGATTGCCTGAATGAAAAAAGAGGATTACTAATAATGTTTTTAGAGTCTGACTTTTGATTTTATTGTAATTTAAATAGACACAGGTCCTCTAAGAAACGTGTTACCCCATAGCTATTCTATTCTATTCTATTCTATTCTTATTATCTCCAACAAGAGAAATTTTATAGAGAATTAAACAGTACTTTTGTAACATTAATAAATCACTGTGGACTCTCACTCTGACATTCCTCCACTGCATAGTTCTCATAGTTCTCACACTTTAACCATCGGTGACAGAAATACAAGCACCCACAAATCAGACCACAGAAGACAAAAACAAAAAACAAAATAAACATTGCTTAACAAAGAGTCATTTTAGGTATTTTGTTATCATATGTGTGTAAGTGTGTAAGTGTGTCTGTGTGTGCGTGTGCGCGTATATGTGTGAGGTATATTTGTTTTACAGAGATCTTAAGGTGATTCTTGCTGCTTGTCTCAAAATGGAGCAAGGAAAATACACTTTTGTAGCGGAAATATTGTGCAAAGTGCATGGTTGATCTTTGAGTATCATTGGCTCCAGAGCCACAGAATCAGCTCCAGTACCACAGAAAGGAATGGAGCAGCCGAAGAACTGGCCCTAATCACTCGCAGATTAAATCCCCACCAACCGTCAATGTTATGCTCATTCCTCCGGGCTATCTGGTTTACCAGTCAGAGTCGGAATGTCTGTACTGTATGAGCACACATGTTCAGGTTTACTTTGTGTGTGTGTGTGTGTATTTCTGTGTGTGTGTATGAAAGAGATAGAGAGAGAGAAAGTATGTTGTATATTGTTGTATAGCCTAGCCAATAGTCCAAACGTTGCAGAGGCATGTGTACAAGTATACAGTATGTACACATGTAAGGCATACGTACAGAAACAGCATTCACAGCAGTAGCCCAGACTTACTAGTACTCAGGGATAGATTGTTTCTTTATGATTGATATATGTGGAGGTGTAGGCCTCAGCAGTGTGAGGCCTCAGCAGAGTTGTGACCTCTTCTCTGGGACATGACATCAAACATGTGACCTCTGACCTCTGGGCCGGTTGCTGCAGCCTGCCTGGATGCCGCCGCCCGCTGATGAACAGATCCTTTTCCTGTCAACAGCTGCAGGGGCCTGGAAACACCTGGACACTGCAGCGCCTCAGGTTGCATCATAGCAATAAAAGGCTGTGTGTGTGTGTGTGTGTATGTGTGTGTGTGCGTGCACACGCGTGTGTGTGAATAGCTGTGTAGATTTGTGGATGCTTGTAAATGCCTTGGATTGTTCTCTACTGCTGTAAAAGGCCATAAATGATTCATAATGAGGATCTACACTCTGATTGTAACCACTGGAGTGTGTGTGTGTGCGTGTGTATGTGTGTGTGTGTACGTGTGTGTGCGCACGTGTCTGTATGAGAGGTTATTTTCACCTCCCCCACACAGGTGTGGCATACTGTGCAATAATTTGCCCAATTGACAGTGAGCTTCTTAATTACTAATTACTTTGTGCTCAGGGGAAAGAAGGGGAGGAATTGAACAGGCAGAATAGGAAGAAAGAAAAGTTTTTGGTCAAGACTGAAAAAGAGAAAGATTGAGATTGATGGAGTTGAAAAGGAAAAGGAGAGAAAAGTGAGGTGGGAGAAGAATAGATAGGTGGAGAGATATGGAGAACCAGGAGGGCTTTGGGGTGATGTGAGGAAGAGATCTGTCGCCCGAGGATGACGGTATATTGAGAATAGGTTTGAGAATAGGTCAGGAAATGTGAAACAGCATGTGGTAGTCATCTCCAAGCTAAGCCGTACATGCGCACGTCTATCTGTGCATGTGCACGTGCTTATGTGAGTGTGTGTGCGCATGTGCACATCTGTGAGCACTGCCATTTGAGCATACTGCTGTTACTCTGTATTACTCCTTGCATGGCTAGATCTAAACCTCACTGTACAGGGAGAATTCTAGCTGAAGGCGCAGCAGAGATCCAGCCATTCACTGGAACAGACAAACCAACTGAAAGTTTCTCATAGGATTTCTGTCCATCCTGTCAGCAGTGGCATCACAATGTGCCAGGGAGAATGTCTGGGAAGCAGCTGTGACATCAGAAATGCGTTAGCAGATGAGATGTTTTTCATACATGCAGCTAGCAACCTCTAACATAGAAAGGAGACTGAATGTCTGTGTATTTTTCCTGTGACAACAATAGGTGAAATAGTCATGCATTTGTCAAAAAGTAGAGCACAAAGAGAAAATGTTTGTTCAAAATTCCAGCCAGTAACCATTGCACAATACCACAGATCCTGTATTCCTCATAAACATATCAAATAAAGATAACAGACTAGAGGTTTGCCAACTAAAATAAGATGAATATTAATCCAGCAATCCTTAGCCAACTAAAATATGATGGATATGAATCCTGAATCTGATCGTTTTTGCCAAATAGAATGCTTGTGAATCCAATGAATCCAAGTTTTTTAGCCAACTAAAGTATGACATATGTAAATCCAGCAAGCTGTGCATTTGGACTAGGTATTATCAAGGGCATCTCCAAGGATGGCTGCAGACTCTATGTTGAATAATGTAGTAGTATGCTGGTATCCTCATGGCAGCATGTACAAACATGTGAGATTTCAGAGTTTCATATGGTCAAATGCAACATATTTTATACAGGAATATGTTGCATTTGCATTCCTTGCACACTCCTTATGCAGAAACATCAAAAGAATGACAGCATGGGATAGGAAAGATATATCTGGGGTTGTTGTCTATGCACAGTCTTACTTGGCTGGCAGTTTTGATTTTTAGAGCATGAGCGCAAAATGTATCATCTTTTTTGTGATGGAGAGAGAAGGGAAATGTAAAGGAGACATCCTCCTGCTATAGCAGCTCTGTCTGGGTGAGAGTCATATGTTCCTCTTTCCCTCCTTTCTTCTTATCTCTGTCCCTCTCCTCTCTTACTCTGTTCTGTCATGGCCTTTTCTGTCCATGTCCTTCTCTTTTCTTGTTCTGCTCTCCCGTGGCCCCTTCACAGAACAGGTCCAGGCTTTTAATCGGCCCCAGGGAAAACCAAAAGCACCAACCACACTACAGCATGCCTTCTCTCTGTGTAAACAGCCATGGAGTGAGTGGTTAAACAGAGATAGAGAGGGAGGAGAGAAGGGCAAAACATCTCATGAAATAAACCTCTTACTCTAAGATCTGTGGATGACAGGATAAATAGTGAAAAATAATGGAGAACATGGGAAGGAATAGAAAGTTGAGAGATAACCAAACAATCCCAGTTAACCAAATTACGCCACCACAGTGTTGCGACAACGGAATCAGACAACCAACGTCATGACAACTGGAAAAGAGAAATTCCAGGATCTGTCGCTACATCATAAATAGGTAACACTCTCAGCTCTTAATCTACATGTTGTTTGTCAGAAGATATATTGAAATATTGTATTTATTATTCAGTTATTCACATTTCATGAATTACAATGCCATAAATTACAATATTGCCAGTTTTAACTATATAACTTTAAACTTACAATATTATAATTGTCAATTTGATAATTATCATGTAATTCTAATCAATAATACCAAAAATGATGCTATTTTCAGTTTTAATAATTAAACTGGCTGAAATACATTTTGTCTTTCACAGGCGGGAGGAGTCAAAATTGCTGTATCAGTGTTATGCAGATATGAATGGACTTGCAGCCTCCTTTACTTATGCATGTCCCTTGATCAGTAGCACACAGTACGGTTCTGGACATACTAATGTACAGTGGCGGCTGGTGAAAAATATTCTAGGTGGGGCTGTGCCATATTCAGTCAGTTTCAGTAACCATAACATTACAATGTAACACAAACTCCAGGATACCAGTGCTTTGTGAAATAGTCAGTAATTATTTAATGCCAATATTAAAAACTTGAGGCATTCTCACACAAAAACATAAAAAGCATATTGCACAAACATATTGCTGGATGACTTATGCTAAGGTCAACTACAATATATACAAAGAAAAATGGGGTCAGGGGAACTGGTTATCAAAAGGCATTCTGGGAAGTGTAGGAAATCACTAACTGAACTAGAAGTAGACAAGGCAGGTTGAGGGAAAGTGGGTACACCAGTGGTTCTCAATGTGGGGTCCGGGGACCACCAGGGGTCCTTGAGGGTGTTCCAGGGGGTCCTCAGCATATTGATGAATTGTTAAGTTGTAAACTTCACCATTCTTTCATTTACAAGAAGTTAACACAATTAGAGTATGTAGAAGAAAAGATTTTGATCATAGTTTCTCTGTTATCTCTCTACCTACAATACAGATAGTCATGGGATCCTGGACAAAATCATATCTAGCAATAAAAATATTCTCAGATTTGGGTCCGAGAGACAAAATCTCATCAAATGGGGGTCCGTGGCCTTATTGTGGACTAAACTAGGGGTCCTTGATATGGAAAAGGTTGAGAATCTCTGGGGTACACCAAAAAAGTTCATTAAAACACTTCATCACAAAATAATTCCTGGAATGCATTGAACATAAATATCTACAAATATACATATGATATATAACAGGATTGGTGTGTGTCTGACATCTTATTTGTACAGGAATTTTGCCCTTCTGTCCTTCTGAGTGGCAAACCTCTCAATGACCCTGTTATTGAAGTCAGGAATGTTTCTGATCAGTTTCTTTTCCATGGAGAGCATAGCCAGAGCATTCAGGCGATCCTGTGTCATGGTGTTCCTCAGGAAGGTCTTGATCCTCTTTAAAGTAGAGAAGCACCTCTCTGATTCTGCTGTTGTCATGGGTGTGGTGATGAGAATCCTGAGAAGACTGACAGTCTCAGTGAAGGTGCCCTGAAGGTTGTTCTCCATGAAAAACTGGAACAGAGTCAGTGCACCACTGCAAGCCTTGAACTCGTTGTTCTCATAGATCAGGGTTAGTTCTGTTTTGAGCTTGGCCTTGTTCAACATGGGGTAGGCCTCCACTGTGGTTTCCAGCGCTGAATCCGGGAACTTTACGGTGTGTTCCGGGAACAAGTCTCCTTGCAACAGAGTGGCACTGATGAGGTGCTTGGTGAAAGAGAACCGCTCCTTGGCATGACTCAAAATGGTATCACATACCTATGAAATGATACATCATTTTTTTAAAAAACAGGGCAGTACACATAGTGAACAGCAGAATTACATTTTCATATCTCTCAGTCTAAATAATGTCATCAGTATCCTCTTACAAGATGAGCATGTTATTTTGTGACAAGCAAGGACCGCTTACTGCTTAATATCAGGAATGTGAAATAACCACATCTAAACACTTCAGTGTCAGCCTTCCTCAGTAGCTGTGTGGTGAATGGAACACCATCACATGGCAGAATAAAAAAAATATATAAAGGCCCATTCACACTTAGAGCGACAACTATAAAGATAACTATAAACTATAACGATATACTGTTGCTCAAGCGTTCACACAACAATATTGGCACCGAATATTCCGAGAAAAAATGGAGCGTGATGACTTTACTGACGTGCTTTTATTTTACTTGCTCTCTAAAGTAAATAACAACAGAGCCGAAGGATTTGGGTTGCTGCAAAAGAGAGAGGAGATGGCAGATAATAATGCTCTTTTATGGCGCTTTCATAACATTATTGTGCTTTGTTTATATGAGAGCTAATGGTACTAATGGTCACCAAGTGAAGCTATTCATTTCTTTACCAGTAGGTGACACTGCACACCACATCTACTGTAGATCAAAGAGTAAAGTGTCCTGTAGCCCATGTTGTGAGAAACACCTGAACGTCACCGTGGCTAAACGGGTTTCAACAGGATACTGCAGACTCATGTTGTTCCCTCCCGGTCAAATTGAAAACAGGATGATATCGCATTTGCGGTCAGGTTGGCCAAGAGATTATGCTATTTTCTTAGCATCATGCTAGCAAAAGGTAGCGATTTAGCTAGCTTCCAGGTCAATAAACTGCCTTACCGCTAATCCCAAGAGCTGTTCCGATCCCGACCGGTATGTCACATTTCTTTTCAACATTTTTAGAGCCGATGGTCTTTGGTTCCTCTGGAGTTCTGTCATCAGCTCCTCAGCAGCAGCTCCATCACTGCAGTGAACTAATGAACTCTCCCACCCCTTCTTTGTAGAACTTTAGTTTGATTTTTGTAGTGATTTAAATCTTTTTATAGCTAGTTATAGTTATCGTTCTAGATGTGAATGGGCCTTATTATTACACAGGAATTGAAGAAGGCAGACAGTGAAAGATAGCAAAGGGTAATTTTACACATCTTTACACATTAATAAATAATAAAATAAGTAAAAACACCTAATTGAGTGTCTTGTGAACAGAACTATGTTACAGCTTACCTCTGTAGCCAACCGCTGTTGTTCTCCTTGTCCTAGTGTCCTCCGTTTCTTTGTGGGCTGCTGCTGCACAGATCCACTGTGTTCCTCACGCAGAGATGGAATGGAGTCCCTGATCCAAAACACAAGTTAACATCCACAATTACTGTTTCAGAAACTGACCTCCCGGAGACAAAAAATTAGTCTGTCATTGTGTACTGTGCTTAATAAACTGTATCTACATTATCATCCTAACTGGATTTCCTATTCACTGTCTTTAAAATGTTGAAACAAGTATTTGAGTTGCTCTAGTGTGTTCAGCCATGCACATTTATGTTTTTACAGACTGTTTAAGATTGAAACAGTTTTTTCATAATAAGAATTTTCTCAGCCAATGATAAATAATTATTTACCTGATCGTTTGCATGCTGTTGGTGAACCTCTGGATGATTCCTGTGATGTAGACAGAGTCGATGTTCCTCTTCTGCAGCTGGTTAAACAGCATGTCCACGTGTGGCATGATCTTGTGAAACAATGCCAGGAAAAAGCAGAAATCCTCATCTTCCAGCATTCTCACAAAGCCCCCAGCCTCTCTGACAGTTGGAGGATCAAAGTTACCCGAGTCTCTGATGGTCTGGAAACACCGTAGGAGGTCATCCTTGTGCTCATACACAGTGTTCACAGCACGACTGTGGAAGTTCCATCTTGTTGTAGACGTTCCGGGAAGTCTGCGTGCCACCACTTGATCAAGCACGGCGGTTCGCTTGAATGACCGCGAGAAGAATGCAGCAAATCCACCAAGGTCTGAAAAGAAAGTACTGATCCTGGGGATGTGTGATGTCGCCTGCTGCATGATGAGGTTCAACTGGTGCGCATAGCAGTGGACGTAGTGTGCATTTTCGTAGACATCCTTCACCTTACGCTGCACTCCACCTGTGGCTCCCCTCATCACGGCAGCCCCGTCATAGGCCTGGGCGATTAGTCTGCCCTCTTGTCCCTCAGGGAGGATCGTGCTCAGCCTCCCCAACAGCGCTGTGGCGATTGTGTCAGCGGTTGCATTCTGAAGAGGGATGAACTCGAAAAAACGCTCTTGGACGTCGTTATGGATGTCGATGTACCGTAGCACAAGCACCAACTGGCAGTGGGTGGAAATGTCAGTTGTCTCATCTGCCTGAATAGCGAGATAATCGGCATTTTTTACTTCCTCCAGAATGTAATCTTTAAGGACTGACAGCATGCAGTCCAAAAGTTCGTTCTGCACAGTCTTTGAGGTGCCTTTAAAAACGGTAGCTGTCTTAAGGTGCTCATCCAACACACTGTCTAGCGAGGCGACAAGATCTACTAAACCCCTGAAAACACCAGGGTTGTCTGAGGATTCGGTCTCATTGTGGCCGCGCAAGGCCAGCTCAAAGGCCCCACAGAATTTAACACAGTCAATTATCTTTGATAAAATGTGCCTGTTCTTATCCACCTCTTCGTTGTGTTTCCTCACACCAATCCTGTGGCCTTCGTCCAGTTGCGTAGCGATGTTAACTCTGCCTAGCATGGCTAGCTTGACCGTATTCTCCATGTGTGCCCTCGTACACTCATGTTTCTTAATCTTTTCAGATAAATGTTTCATGTCCTTTACTCCTGTAACAGTCCATGTTGTATCTGTTCCCGCCGTTTTAAAAAGTAAGCATGGGAAGCAAAATACGGCATTTACATGACTGCATCCAGCTAGCCAAGCCTTTCTGTTGTACCAATTACAGGAGAAGCCTCGCATGTACGTTTTACCTTTTTCGCTAGCTTGTTGTCTGATTTTGATGTCAGGTTGATCTGGCCCAAGCTCTTTGACTTGAAGTTTCTCCACCAAAGTTCTCCTCTCAAATGGATTTTGGAGAAGAGATCGTATTGAATTTGGGGGCAGCTGAAATCCTGTGTCTTGAGATCCCGCGTTCGTCATTGTCAAAAACGTCAGGGGTCCCTACTCCACCACTGACTGACTCTGCTTAGGGCGATAAATTAATCGCCCTTTAGGCATCAGATTCGAGGACGCTGATTGGCTAAATTTATGTTGCTATGTGCATATCTTGTGTCAGCAATTGGCTGCGCTGCTGCACTGACTGGGCGATGTTTCTATCGCCCCAGAAAAGATATTGAGAGAGAGGGGACGAACAGGAAGCTAATTTTCCCCCAAACATAATGATTTATATTTTATATATTACACGTTATTTTGCATTTTAAACACATACATACTTAAAATAAGTGATTATTGTTTATTTTTTTTTAAATTATTTTAAAAAGAAAAATCAAAGAACACTTTCCACCAGGGAGGGCGGCGCCCTAGCGCCCTCTATTGGCCAGCCGCCGCTGGTCTGAAAAATACCATGCTCTGGCATTTTTAACCTCTGTATTATAATTTCTCATAGAGTCTCTTAAAATGTCAAGGTGCACTATTAGTTTAGAAGCTTTCCACTTCCGCTCTGCCCTATGACAGTCCCTTTTCAGGGCACGTATGCTGTCAGTTATCCATGGCAGGGAAACTGTAGAGGGTTTTGTCTGCTTAAATGGTGCAAATTGGTCCAGGATTTGGGCGCAAGTATTATTAAAATGATTTAGGACTGTATCAACATCTTGACTTGAGCCAATGTCAACTGAGGAAGACAGGAGAGCATCTGTGAATTTGGCCGGAGAGGATGTATTAAAAATGCAAGAGCATATAGGGTTTGGCTTATTATTGGACACAATATTTTGGATCACAGATGTGAAGATTATGCATTTTTGGTCAGAGACACTAACATCTTTGCATAGTATATTGCCTATTGAAATACCATGTGAAAGGACAAGATCAAGGGTGTGGCCCTTGTTGTGAGTAGGCGCTGTGACGATTCTACTTAAGTTAAAAGACTCAACAATGTTTAAAAACTCTATGGCTAAAAGATTATCAGGACAGCAAACATGTATGTTAAAATCTCCCACAATCAGAACTCTGTCATAGTTTGCCATTACAATCGAGAGGAGGTCAGAGAACTGTTCAAGAAAGCCAGACACAGATTTAGAGGGTCTGTAGATTAAAATGCACAGAGTTTTAAGGTTCCCTCTAATAGTGAAACACAATGACTCAAAAGATGAAAAGTCACCCAAGGAGATGAGTGAGCAATTGAAGTTGTTATTAAAAACAACTAAAAGTCCTCCCCCTCTACCAGATAACCTGGGACAGTTGAAAAAGGAGAAGTTGGGGGGTGAGGATTCTATCAGGGGGACACAGTCACCAACATTAAGCCAGGTTTCTGATACCATAAAAAAAGTCAATTTTGTTAGAGATGATAGAATCCTGGCAAATAAAAGATTTGTTGGAGAGGGACCTTATATTGAGCAGACCAAAGTTAACAGAGTGGCCAAAAGTAGGAGTTGGATTTATAATCATTGGCTGTAGTTGAAATTGGCGAGGTACAGCAGTAATATAATTTGGGTTTCTGGGATTATTCTGTCTACGTAATCTTGTCCTATACTGTGATCTCTGACTAATAATTGGAACTAGAACAAAGCGCCCTTCGGGCGTTTCTAACTTTTCCCCCTTACTCACCCCTGACCTCTTCCCCCTGATCCTTCCAGCCTAGGGTCGGTGTTTGGGCGGACGGTTCCTCCGGCTTGTGGGTTCACCTTTATGACGCGGAGGGCGTCCTCCATGTTCCTCCGTCGCCGACCTGCCAGTAGTGAGACCCCCTGTATAGCTGCGGCGGGCTTTCCCGGCAAACACGTTGTTTCTCTTACCCTCTACCGAGCCCGCCCCTGGGCCGTTTCTTCGGGGAAAAGCGATGCGTCAGACCCCCCTATCAGTAAGCCTCACTCCGCTGCCCCCGGTAGCCATTGGCCCGGGTCCACGGCGGGTCCCAGAGGCGCGGTTTGTGCGGGTGTCAGAGTGCTCCATCCCGGTGGCCAAAGGGAAGAGGCTACCTGGTTGATCCTGCCAGTAGCATATGCTTGTCTCAAAGATGAAGCTATGCAAGTCCACACGGCCGGTACAGTGAAACTGCGAATGGCTCATTAAATCAGTTATGGTTCCTTTGATTGCTGTAACGTTACTTGGAGAACTGTGGCAATTGTGGAGCTCCCTCTCCCTCCCTCCATCCACTCACACACAACGCTGCTAGCTGACTTGTGTGTAAATGTTAGGCTACGTTAGCAAGGTGAAAACATTACATGTAAATTTTGTCCCGGTTGGGGTTCAGAATTCTCACCTGACTCGTCTGGAGTATCGCTAATGTTTCGACAATGTTGCAGCTAGGAAGCAAAGCTATCTGCAACATTGCTAGCTGCAAAATTGTTTTTTTTTGGTGCGACCAAACTTATGCCGGACCCCTGAACAGTGTTTTGGCAAATTTTGGAGGTGATCGGAGCAATGGTGTGCCTTGCAAGTCCAGACAGACGGATAGACGGACAGACAGACGCGCTGCCGATTATAGTAGTAAGATAGGATAGGATAGGATTATGGGCATTGAGAGCATCTGGGCACAAGGGGGAGCTAGTGAGTCTATGCCTGGATGAGATGATGGCAGCGGTGCGGGGAAGAAGTCGGCTTGCAATTGGAGACCGGAAGTGACCGGTGTCGAGCCTTCTTGGCTGTCTGGACATGTGGCAGGGGATAATCAGACGGTAGGAGTGTTAAAAACTGTATAAAATATGTTGTGCGTTAAAGTATGTGCACCCAGTCTGCTAGGATGGACACCATCCCTCAGATAAAAGGATGGACGATTCCAGAAGAGGTTAAAATTGTCAATAAAAACCGTGCTGTGCACTGTACAGACAGACTAGAGCCATGTATGAAGGCTAAGGATCAGGCTAAAATGTCCGACGCCTCGGACAAGTGGAGGGATGGGTCTGGAGTGTCCTTAAGCGAGTGAAGGAGCCTGCTAAAATCCCATTTTAAAATTTCAGAAGTCTGGTTGAAGATGTCTTTGCAGCCTATATGGATGATAACATTACGAGCGCTGGGGTGTGTCGCCAGGAGGCGGGGGATCTTGTCCAGGATGTCAGCCACCTTAGCACCTGGGAAACAGTATGTCTCTGCTGAGCTTCTCCTGACGTGTCTCACTATTGAATCACAAGGGTGGTGGGAGAAGCAGCTGGTGATGGTGCAGATGAAGGAGGACGGTCAGAGGAGAGGGCAGATGAGGAGTTCGGCCTAGAGCGGTGAGGTGTGGGGCGAGAGGATCGGTGCTCGGTGGGGAGGCCAGGGGCGATGGAGATCCGCTGGACTCACATAATATCATGGGAGGTGAAAGAGGCCGCGGGTTCCCAGCCAGAGGAGGGAATTAATCTATATCTATATCAAATCAATTCACTAGCTGGATGTCATGGGTTATGGGAGTACGAAAGGAGAGTCTCCTCGTCTTTTTGCGGTCGCCGACCACAACCCAGGGCTCCGGGTGTGATGGAGTAGAGCTGACTAGGGCTTTGGGTTTAGCCCCAAACCGGAGCCAGGGGTCCTCTGGGACAGAAACTGGAGCAGGAACAGAAGCCGCGGCTGGAGCAGGAGCAGCGGCCGAAGCAGTAGCAGCGTCAGCAGGCCAGGGAACAGTGGCATCCATCTCTTCAGCACTAGTGGCAGTGGCTTGTTCCAGGCCGAAGATGATGGTGTCCATGAGCTTCTCAGCTTTCTGGATCTGTTAGAGCGTGGAGATTCTTCCTTCCAACTCTGCAATCTTATCAGCAAGATGGGCGCAGCTGACACAGCTGGATGGGGAGGTGAGTGGAGCCATGAATTATAGGTGGGGTGGCTGGGGAACAGAAATAAAAAGGAGGCCAATACAAGGGCTAAAAGTACATAATAAAAGTTTAGCGACCAGTTATGGAGGGTAGCAGCCGCTGACAGGGAGGGCTCAGGCACTTACATGCAGGGGCTCCGACCCAGAGCCCACAGCCTTGATATGGTATTAGCAGTGGTGACCCACAGAAAGGACATCAAGCATCGAAACTTACCGACACGGGCCACACAAGTGGACCTGCTACAGAAAATAGGCTTCGGTTGGCAGTTGGTAGCGTCTTGACACCCGGTATCTGCAGTCCACGTTGGCTGACGTTAGTTAGCCAACGCTAAAAACAAGCCGGGTTGTGCTAGCTTCGGCAGCACAGCCCGACAGCCCCTGCTGTTGGGTTGAAAATAAACTCTATTCTCTGAATATCTTTCTGTGAATTGTATAATCCAGGTAACTCTGCCTCACCTGGGCTCAGTAATACAGGCTGCTCACCAACACAAAGGAAAAGGTAACAAGCCGACTGATGCAGTTAGTTTGGGGACGGAGCAGACAACACCATGAAAAGGTTTCAACCAGAGATACACAGCTGAGAGGAAATTTAAAATTACATCTGAATGTGAAATGACTGAAGAATATAATTCTGAAAAAATCCAAATAGTTGAGCAATTTCATTAAACAAACCTGTTTTTGCACCATGTTTAAGACTGTGGAAACAGCTATAAACTACAACACCTCTGGTGTCCAAAGTGAATATTACAGAAAAATTATATAATGATGATATAAATTATGATAGAACAATTATTTTTTACCATGAAGGAACTTCATAAGGATGATAAAACGTTGTACACATTAACTACATACCATCATGCTTAAATTGTGAAAGATACAACAGTGTACTAATGCCCACATGTGACTTTTTATCCTCGTCCTCAAATTAAGTTTCACCACGATATTCATATAAAATTCATGTTAGTTCATAATTATATATTCTGTCTGACCTCAGAGTCTCCAGTCTACAGTGTGGACTCTCCAGTCCAGCAGACAGCAGCTTCACTGCTGAATCCTGCAGCTTGTTGTTACTCAGGTCCAGCTCTCTCAGATGGGAGGGGTTGGACTTCAGAGCTGAGACCAGAGAAGCCCAGCTGCTCTCTGACAAGCTGCAGAACCACAATCTGAAAAGTACAGAAGAAGATTAGGGCCACGTGAAAAAAAAATTTCTGAGATCAATCTCAGAATTCTGACTTTATTCTAAGAACACCCTAATCCTCATCTGCAGAATGGAGATTAAAGCATGTTGCTAAAAATACATTCTGCCTCGACTGAAAACCTGCTTGAAGCCATAATCAAATCAGATCTGTTAAGGTTTTGCATATCATCACCGTCCAGTGAAAACCTTGTATCTCCAAAATGTGAGCTTTTCACTATAGAAAAACAGTATTGTTTTCATTTTGACCACCATGCATCTTTGATTTTATCCAGTGGGTTTTGAAAGGCGATCATCAGCCCAAGGCTGGTAGAGTTTGTCTCAACCCATAGAGGAGCATGGAGTGCTGCAACTCAAGTTAAAACATGACAATCAGCAACACTGGAGTTACAAGGTTTTCACGTGACAACAGTGATATGTAGCTCAACATCGTTATGCCAGTCAATGGGCTTTACTATTAAACATGTGGAAAGGCTTGTTTTACCATTATAGCCTTGTCAGTTTGGACCAGCATAATTTCAGTCTGATGTTGTCTTCAAATTAAATAAAAATGTAGAAGTTGAGCGCGGCATTCGATACAGTCGATCACAATATTCTCCTAAACCGCCTAGCGAACTATGTTGGCATCTGTGGCCCTGCGCTTTCTTTCTTCTTAATTCCTACTTATCTGATAGAACGTATTGTGTTTCACAACATTAGACATTTCAAAAAAGTTCAAAGGAGTTCTTAAAAAATATTAGTCTATCCTTCAATCTGATAAAAAACATTGCCCATGTATTTCAGGAATCACCTATCCCAGGTGGAAATTACACATGTGGTGCGTGTCCTCAGTGCAACAGCACAACAAAATGTCAATATTTCAGACACCCACATTCAGGAAAGAAAATTCCTATGAAGGGCATAATCTCCTGTAAAACCACAGATGTCATCTATCTTAGTTCTTGCCCCTGTGGGAAAGTGTATGTGGGCAAGACCAAGAGACGGTTGAAACAACGGATTGCTGAGCATCAAAGTTCTGTAAAATGTCCCAATCTCAACTATCTGGTAGCTGCACACTATATTGAGGCTAATCACCCCGTCTCCTCCCTCAAGTATACAGGAACTGAACATGTTGCTTTCGAGGAGAGTGGGAGATACAGACACTTTTAATACAGAGGGAGGATTCTGGATGTTTTACTTGAAGACATTGGCCCCCAATGGACTCAGTGCTGATTTTGACCTCAGATCTTTTCTATGAGTATTGCTTACATATTCATATAGTGTGGTTTACATGTATATACTGGCTGAATTAATTAGTGATGATATACTGTAGTTTACTGAGCTAAAAATGTATTCTATTGTTAATTTGTGTTAATGTGACTCTAATTTGGTTTTTAACATACAATTTGTGTTGTTGTTTGTGTTGTTTGTGAGTTTTTCACACCTACACAGCTGTTGTCATTTGCACTAATTTCACATGTGCATAAATCACCTGGTAATCCTCAATTTTTATGACCTTGATGAAGGCACAGTGTGCTGAAACGTTGGTCATCATGTCTCAACTTTATTGAAATATGGGAGCATAATAGAGAGTACAATTTCTCCATCTTTTCATCTGACGCCTTCTTCAGACAGTCTGCACCTCGCCTGATGTTTCTGGGTGTGCATCTCCAGCTTCTGCATTCTTTAAATTAAATGTCACCACAATATTCATATAACATCCATATGACCAAAGAACTGAAAAAATGCTGTCTGACCTCAGAGTCTCCAGTCTACAGTGTGGACTCTCCAGTCCAGCAGACAGCAGCTTCACTCCTGAATCCTGCAGCTTGTTGCTACTCAGGTCCAGCTCTCTCAGATGGGAGGGGTTGGACTTCAGAGCTGAGGCCAGGACTTCATAGTGAGTCTCTGAGAGTCTACAGTCAGAGAGTCTGTGATTACAGATTTAAGTAAAATCAGTTATTATCAAAACAGAGCTGAGAACAAGCATACCAATAACTTATGTATGCAGCATGAATATAGCTTCAATAATAATAATAATAATAACAACAATAACAACTGTCATTTTAACCACATTTAATTTTAAACATTTTAACCACAGCCTGAAGCTCCTGAGTTGTATTAAGCCCCCTTCACCCCTTAATTGGAAGATACCTAGAAATAAAACTCTGAAAAGACATTACAATCTGTATGGGTAAACAGAGTGAGTGTTGAGTAGGAATAGAGTGTGCAGTGTGAGTAGTAAAAGTGTGAGTAGTAGAATGAGTGTGATCAGGGCCCCGGTTCACGTACGTGGCTAACTGAGTTAACTGGATTAGTTTGTTGACTATTTGTCATAAACCCAGGATTTTCCGTTTCATGAAGCGAGTTCACAATTTAGCCAGATTTGTTACCAGGGCAAAAACTCAGGTTTAAGCTTAAAGGAATAGTTCACCCAAAAATGAAAAGCACAACTCCATAGCAGCAACAACTGAAGTCAGTGGGGACCAGTTCTTCAGAGTTCCAAAAAGACCTACAGTATATGTATACCATAATTTAGTGCAAATCTTAACTACAGCTGATTGATTTGCAACAAATAATGGTGTATAGTTCTTTCCAGAGGTGGGAGTAAGTCACACGTGCAAGTCACAAGCAAGTCTCAAGTCTTAACCTTCAAGTCTCAAGCAAGTCCCAAGTTACTGTGGTGAGAATTAAGCAAGTCAAGTCGAGTCCCTGCTATAAGTCAAGCAAGTCAAGTCAAGTCATTGCTCAGGTCAAGCAAGTCACAAGTCAAGTCATATGAAATTCTGATGATCTACCCCAGATTTTGTTTCCACATTTAAATCAGTTAAAAGACAGCGGTCATGAAAAGTTGAGTTTTATTTTCAACATTAACGAAAACTGTTGCAGCCTGCTTACATCTTATAAATCTTACTGATATTTGACATTTTGTGACAATCAATAACAAGCCTCCTAAATGAACAACAATGGAGAGTGGGGCTCTGAAATTATAATATAGCCCTATAGCTCTAAAGGGCTCTAAAGTGAAAACAGAAGTACAAAACAAAAAATTGACATCACAATGTTAAGCCTCCTGCCCTGGCTCCCCTTCAGCCAGGTAATAGTAACTTCTCAATATCAATATCTAGAAAAATGCAAATACCATAAAACTTCAATTAATAGGCCGGGCTTTTATTTGCTTCAAACACTGAACTCAACCGGCCTATATTTGGGATATGCGTCTATATGGGACAGGCCTTTAATTCCTTTCGCACAAAACTGCTCAGCAAAGATGGGAAATACTTGTATAAAAATTAGGCTATCGAATAACATATCAATTACAAATCATTCATTTGATCTCGCTTTGAGAGAGAGAGAGAGAGAGAGAGAGAGAGAGAGAGAGAGAGAGAAAAGCGGTGGTCGAGCGAGGTAGAAAGTGAATGAAGAGAGGGAGCGGTGGTAGCGAGAAAGCTGGTGAATCAGAGAAATAAAACGTTATTTTCTGATTGTTTCACAGCGGTTACGTTCTAAAGCAGAGAGAGAGAGAGAGAGAGAGAGAGAGAGAGAGAGAGAGAAAGAGAGCGCCCCGTGTCAAAATACCAGTAGCCAGTGTTCCGCGCAGAGCTGCCCCCCCGTACATGCGTGCCTCCCCAGTGTAAACACACGCATCATTTTGGTATTTAATAAAAAGAAAACAAGTCAAGTCCTTTCAAGTCATCTGTCTCAAGGCTAAGTCAAGTCTCAAGTCATGAATACCAAGTCAAAGTCAAATCGAGTCTTTTATCAGTGTTAGTCAAGCAAGTCTCAAGTCCTCAAATTTGCGACTATCTCTATGAGCGCTATCGATTTAGTCGTGAGGGAATTATTTACCTGCAGCAATTTATAGGACGGCACATCACAAACTCCACAATCCCAAACTCAGCCTTAACAGCCTTAACAGTGGTGGAGTTCATACAGACGCTGTGTATTTGGCTTCGCTTCTTCGCTTTTTATATCCACAGCATAAATGTGCAGTGTCTCATAACCTTCAGGCAATATTCAGAGCAATAGAAACAATTTGATGCAAAGAAAAATGTCCACTTACTTGGACATTACCTGGTTAAAAGTTTAGAATTACAGTAAAGAGTCTATCTGTTTGCAATATATTTTTATATTTGATTTTCACCTGTTGCCAGGTGCCTTTCTTGCCACTGCCAGATGCCCTTGGAAGTCATTACAAATAATATACCTTTTAATATTCCAGTATGGTGACATTATCAGAAAGCACAAGAGTCCAAATATTAGGCATGCAGGATTGACTAATCAAATCCTAATCCACGTTTGTGAAACGGACAAAGCCTGAACTCAATTGATTAGATATTTCGATACGGCACGCGTCCAATTATCCTGGATTAAGCCACGAATGTGAAATGGGACACCAGGACTAACCGAGCCTTCCTGCAGTTCCTCACAGCTGGGATCAGTCTCCATCGTCCCGTCACAGATGTGTTGTAGGCCTTCAGGTCCAACACATCCAGAACCTCCTCTGACATCTGCAGCATGTAAGCCAGAGCTGAGCAGTGGATCACAGAGAGTTTCTTATCTGATCTGTTCTCTGACTTCAGGAAGTCTTGGATCTCCCGATGTACTGACTGGTCGTTCATCTCCATCAGACAGTGGAAGATGTTGATGCTTCTGTCAGGAGAGGTATTGGAGGTGTTCATCTCCTTCAGGTTGCTGATGGCTCTCTGGATTTTCTCTGGACTGTTCTCTGTCCGACCCAGCAGGCCTCCTAAAAGACTCTGGTTGGACTCCAGTGAGAGGCCATGAAGGAAGCGGACAAAGAGGTCCAGGTGGCCATTTTTACTCTTCAGGGCTTTTTCCATGACTTTCCTTAGGAAGACATCCAGGGATGGGACCCTGCCTTGTCCCAGCAATGTCTCCAGTACTCTCTTATCCCTGGTTGTGTAGCAGTGGATCATGTAGACTGCAGCGAGAAACTCCTGAATGCTCAGATGAACAAAGCAGTAGACCGTTCTCTGGAAGAGCACACACTCTCTTTTGAAGATCTCTGTGCACACTCCTGAGAACACCAAGGCCTCTCTGACATCAAGACCACACTCCTCCAGGTCTTCTTGGTAGAACATGAGGTTGCCTTTCTCCAGATGTTCAAACGCCAGCCTCCCCAGCTTCAGAAGAACTTCCCTATCAGTCTCCATCAGCTCCTGTTGACTCATCTCATGTCTCTCATCATACTTCTGCTTCTTCCTCTTTGTCTGAACCAGCAGGAAGTGTGAGTACATCTCAGTCAGGGTCTTGGGCAGCTCTCCTCTCTGGTCTGTAGTCAACATGTGCTCCAGAACTGTAGCAGTGATCCAACAGAAGACTGGGATGTGGCACATGATGTGGAGGCTCCTGGATGCCTTGATGTGTGAGATGATTCTGCTGGACAGCTCCTCATCACTGGATCTCCTCCTGAAGTACTCCTCCTTCTGGGGGTCAGTGAACCCTCGTACTTCTGTTACCCTGTCAACACATGTAGGAGGGATCTGATTGGCTGCTGCAGGTCGGGACGTTATCCAGAGGAGAGCCGAGGGAAGCAGATTCCCCTCGATGAGGTTTGTCAACAGCACATCTACTGATGATGTCTGTGTGACATCAGACACAACCTCATTGTTCTGGAAATCCAATGAAAGTCTGCTTTCATCCAGACCATCAAAGATGAACACAACTTTACAGACAGAGAGCTTCTCTGCTGTGACCGTCTGTAATGTTGGATGGAAAACATGGAGCAGCATGAGAAGACTGTACTGCTCATCTTTGATCAAGTTCAGCTCCCGGAACGACAGCAGAATCACAAGACTGACATCTTGATTTTCCAAGCCCTCTGCCCAGTCCAGAGTGAACTTCTGCACTGAGAAGGTTTTTCCAATGCCAGCAACGCCCTTCGTCAGAACTACTCTGATGTGTGTCTCTTGGCCAGGTAAGGGTTTAAAGATGTTGTGGCACTTGATTGGAGTGTCATGGAGGGTCTCCATCTTGGATGCTGTCTCCAGCTGCCACACCTCATGTTGGGTATTAACCTCTTCAGTCTGTCCCTCTGTGATGTAGAGCTCAGTGTAGATCCTGTTGAGGGGGTTCCAGTTCCTGCTTCAGCAGTTCCTTCTGTCACAGATTCACATCTCCTTCTCAGACTGATCTTATGCTCGTCTAAAACCTCCTGCAGACCGCTGTCCACTGGAAGAGAAGAAGGAATAAGCAAGTGTTTAATAAATATGCTATTGTTTCCTGGTTTTAGAAATAGTGACAACAGCAGATCCCCAGTCTTACTTTGTGTGATGCTGGTTTGACTGGGTGTCTGCAGTCCAGGTCTTGTTCTGGATCTTTTTCCACACTGGGGACAGGCGGAGTCTCCTGAGGAACCAGACTGGTCCCAGTATGAGGTGACGCACTGTCTGCAGAACCAGTGTCCACAGCTGGTAGAGACTGGATCACTCAGGACCTCCTGACACAACGCACAGCAGGACAGCTGCTCCTTTACAACACCATGACTCCTCTTCCTCTCTCTGTGGAGATGAAGGCAATTCATTATGACTGATTAGAAAAGTTTATAACTAAAACAACTACAAAAGGTTTTAACTCTCTGTTTCGTTGCTAGCAGAGAGTATGGGATTAATGGAAAGTATCAGTAAGGCATGTAGCATCTTTGTTGCTAACTAGATGACACAAACCTAAACCTGTCAAGTGCAGTCAGTCGTCAAATGCACAGATCATAGTGTGTACACTACACTGGTGGGCGGGACAAGACAATTTGATTGACACATGGTGGAACTGCTATTGAATGAAAGTGGTGTTAAAAGCAGCAATGAATTAAAAGAAGCGGTGGCGATTGGAAACGCATTAAACTGAATTGTTGAAATGGCTTGTGAATAAATAAATATCAAGGCAATCAGACAAAGACAAAATGATTTGTTAATAATTTAATTTCATCACTGTGCAATCATTTAATTTGGTAGTGTTTTAACACTTCAATATTTGATTGCATTTTATTTGATTCAACCCACCATTTAATTTGATAGCTTTTTAAATGATTCATTGTTTAATTTATTATTTTTGTTACTTCCACCCCTCATACCTGTGGTACTGACCTCTGGAAACATAAATGTTTTATTCATATAATTAGTTCTAGTAAAGACAGACGACAATGCATGTGATGTTGCACATTTTCACTTTTTCTGTCCATCTGGTTCCTCCATCTGGAGTTTTGATAAGGAGAACAGCTGGTTCTGTTCTTATTCTAATCTGCAGTTAAAATCTAATATAAATAATGTAAATAAATAGTTTAAGCTAGGTTTGTGAAACCAGCCCTTGAAACTAATTAAATCTTAATCAAATGGAATATTAATTTGAAAAAGAGCTGATAGGATAATATAAATAAATAAGATAATTTTTCTGTAACTAATTGGGAGAATATTAAAAGTGAAATAAAAAGAAAAGAATATTTAAAAGATTAATTCCAGGAATTGAGATGGGTGTTCTGGAGACCATAATGGCAGCGAAAGTCGGTCAGAAGGGCCCGATGGGATTTTCAGCCTGGGGCCCCATCAGACTCTAGAACCGCCTCTGTGCAAAACTAGCAGCCACCAACCAAGCTGAAAACTGCATCCATGAGTCTCACCAAGCACCACAGGCACAGTATCCGGTCTGAGACAAGCAGCATCTCGAGTCTTTGATAATACTGATTGTGATTGTCAGTTGCATTATGTTTAATCCCCCCATTTGCTCTATTCTTAGTTATATTTCTGATCTTTTTTTGCTGTATCCATTATTTGCTGCTGCAACATCCCAGTTTTCCCACAGAGATCATCAAATTTCATCTTTTCTTATCTTATCTTATCCTACTCTACCTTAATAAAATCATAGTTTGTTTCTGGCTAACATAATGCAGAGCAGTTATGTTTCTCTTACCAGTGTCTTTCCTTGATATCCTCACTACGAGCTTTGGTTCATGAATACATTTAATTATAGATACATTTAATAATATTCCATCAGGTAGACTCCCAGTATAACAGTCCTCTTACTTTGTGTCTGAAGGTCCAGGTTCATTACTGAAATATGGAGGAATATCTTTGGAGTGGTCACTCTTCATAGACAGACAGCTGGGTGCTGGAGACTCTGCTCTCTGCCTGTGGTACTGACCTCTGGAAACAGAAATGTTTTATACATATCATCATTAGTTCCAGTAAAGACAGACAACAATGCATGTGATTATGTACATTTTAACTGTTTCTGTCCATCTGGTTCCTCCATCTGGAGTTTTTCATAAGAACAGCTGGTTCTGTTCTTATCCTAATCTTTATGTTCTGTACATGTGATCTACAGCTGTGAACTGAATATATTTTATAAGGTGAAGAGTTTTTATATCTACATGTCTAGACACTTTCTGCCCTCTGTAGACTCCCTGTAGACTCTCCCTCTCTTCTGTCTGACTGATATATGTATCCTCACGCTATATGAAAAAAACTTAAGTGCTAACAATGATGTGATGAGAGCAGGATGCATTGTTTTAAGTAACCGATAAGCTGTATTAGACTTTTATATTTGGTTTCATACAGACAAATAAGTCACAGCTTATCCCCCCATTTGCTCTAATCTTATTTATATTTATTTTCTTTTTTTTGCTGTATCCTGATATTATTTGCTGCTGCAACATCCCAGTTTTCCCACAGAGATCATTTAAATGTAATCTTATCTTATCTTATCCTACTCTACGTTAATAAAATCATAGTTTGTTTCTGGCCAAAATAACGCAGAGCAGTTATGTTTCTCTTACCAGTGACTTTCCTAGATATCTTCACGACGAGCTTTGGTTCATGCATACATTTAACTATACATACATTTAATAATATTCCATCAGGTAGACTGACAGTATAACCAGTCCTCTTACCTTGTGTCTGAAGGTCCAGGTTCATTACTGAAATATGGAGGAATATCTTTGGAGCGGTCACTCTTCATAGACAGACAGCTGGGTGCTGGAGACTCTGCTCTGCCCTCCTCTTCCTCCACACAAACACTCATCTTCTGGACTTCAGTCAGTCTGAGAGGTGAAACAGAAACACTGGACACACACACACACACACACACACTGTATAAGGAACCCAGCCAGCACTACCCCTGGTAAGTTAAGAGTCACCTAATTTTTTTCCTTAAACATGTCTAATTAAAAAAAAACAGTGTGTATTAAACTAAAGCTGCAACAATTAATCCATTAATCGATTAGTTGTCAACTACTAAATTAATCACCAACTATTTTGATAATCGATTAATCGGTTTGAGTAATTTTTTAAGAAAAATAAGTCAAAATTCTCTCATTCCAGCTTCTTAAATGTGAATATTTTCTGGTTTCTTTCCTCCTCTATGACAGTAAACTGAATATCTTTGGGTTGTGGACAAAACAAGACATTTGAGGACGTCATCTTGGGCTTTGGGAAACACTGATCCACATTTTTCACCATTTTCTGACATTTTATAGATCAAACAACTAATCGATTAATCGAGAAAATAATCCACAGATTAATCAACAATGAAAATAATCGTTAGTTGCAGCCCTATATTAAACAGCCAATCAGGACTTCGTATCCACAGATGAATCAGTGATAAACTGTTCAGTTCATTCTGACTCTTATTCCCTCTACAGTCCACAGGGAGACAACTGACTCAGAGACTTTTACAGTAAAATAATAATAATGTTGTAATAACACTCACCCTGCCTCAGCCTTCTGTTTCCTCCTCCTGCTCTGCTTTGTGTCTCAAAATGGAGTCTGAACTAACTGGCTTCATACTTTCAGTTTCACTCAACAGTTTCTTCTCCTCTCCATTTCCTTTACTGTTCTCTCCATATAAGTATTACAGTTTTTCTTGATTGTTGTTCAGATGCATTTCAGATTTGAGAATAACTGAAACAAACAACAAAACTGTGTTTTAGTTGGCAAAACAGTAAATACATGTTTTAAATGTAATACCGCTTTTGAAACATTACATACCATCAATAATTTACTTATGTCCACAAAAAGATTAAAATGTCAAAAAATAAAAAAACAAAAAAACATTGAGCTGAAATCTTCCAAGGGTAGGAAATTGTCTAAGTGAAAACAAGCAATCTCTTCATCTTGGTAAAACAGAGGATATTCTATTGCAGATATAAATTAAATAAGTCTACAGGTTTTAGAGTCATGGTTGGTGACGTCACCATAGCAGAGAAATCCACAGTTAATCACCTGTACTATAGGATGTGTACTGGATAATCATTTATCTGGAGAACACATGGCTTTAAAGATAGCCTGCTTAATTTAACCATTCCATTTTTGGCCAGAATCGTTAAATTTTTAGACTTTCGGGCATTAAAAACACTGTCAGGAGCTTTAACTCAGTGTCATTTTGATGATGCTGTTGTTCTTGGTCTGACTGTACAGACTGTACAGACTGTTCGGGGAGAGGTGCCCAGATACCTTCAGGGCTGCCAACTCTCACGCACTGAGCGTGAGACTCACGCAATCGACACTTTTCATACGCTCTCACGCCACGAGTGAGTTACTATGGTTACGGGGATGCTCTGTGCACAGAGATAGGCTATAACACAAGTGTAAGTATAAGTGTTTTCTATAGTATTTGTATAGTAGGCTACTTGTATAGTACTCAGTAGCGGCACCGCTGCTGAAAATGCGCCGATTGTTTTAAATTAATTGTAGGCTATTTCTGACACACAGTGACGTGTGGTGGCAGACAGAGAGGACATTCATTTGCATATCTGTATAGGCTACTGTGGATTTTAAGTTGATTCAAGTGTAGAGATGTTTGTTTTTACTGTAGTAACCTACTTGTTTACATGATGGCATCTAGGCTATATAAATTATTTCTTTATGGATTGTAATCTTAATTGCAAGGCAAGGCAAATTTATTTATATAGCACATTTCATACCCAAAGGCAACCCAAGGTGCTTTACAGAGAACACATGCAAAAGCACAAGAAACAAATGATAAAAACAATAAAAGCAAACAGGCAAATGCCCACAGATTAAAAAAAAAAAAAAAAAAAAAATATAGTAGTATAAAAGAAAATCAATTAAAAGCAATGGTAAACAGGCAGGTCTTTAGCTTAGATTTAAAAGTAGTCAGCATTGGCTCAAGTCTCAGCTCCACTGGCAATTTGTTCCACATTTGAGCAGCATGGAAGCTAAAGGCAGCTTCACCATGTTTTGTTTTTACTCTGGGAACAGTCAGTAATCCAGAACCAACCGACCTAAGAGGTCTGCAAGGTTCGTATTGGGTCAGGAGATCTGATAGGTATCTTGGACCTAAACCGTTCAATGATTTATGGACAAGTAATAGAATTTTGAAATTGATTCTGTGGGAAACAGGTAGCCAATGTAGTGCTCTGAGGACTGGAGTTATATGCTGGTATTTTTTGGTCCTTGATACAACCCTGGCAGCCGCATTTTGGATGAGCTGAAGCTGTCTAATTGTGTCTTAGACAGACCTGTAAACAGTCCGTTGCAGTAGTCCAGCCTGCTAGAGATAAAAGCATGCACAAGTTTCTCTAGGTCAGGTTTTGACATCAAGTCTCTGATCCTTACAATGTTTTTAAGGTGATAAAAGGCTGATTTAGTTATTGATTTAATGTGACTACTGAAATTTAAGTCTGAATCCAGGATAACACCGAGGTTTCTAGCTTGATTTTTGCTCTTAAAGGACAGACTATTTAGGTGAGCAAAGACTCTAAGTCTTTCTTCTTTGGCCCCAAAAACAATGACTTCAGTTTTTTCTTCATTTAACTGGAGAAAATTTTGGAACATCCAGCTACTAATTTGTTTAATGCATTGTCCCAGGGAGTCTATTGAACTGTACTCGTTAGGTGACACGGCTATATATATTTGCGTATCATCTGCATACATGTGATATGAAACCATACAATTTTGAATAATATCAGCTAATGGGAGTATGTAGAGATTGAATAACAGAGGTCCGAGAATTGACCCTTGTGGAACTCCACACGTTGTTGGGAGACGCTCTGACGTACAGCTACCGATTGATACAAAATAGTCTCAGTCCTGAAGGTAGGACTTGAACCAATTTAGGACCATGTTAGATAGACCAAACCAGTGTTCAAGTCTGTCTATTAATATATTGTGATCAACCGTATCAAATGCAGCAGTAAGGTCCAGTAACACGAGGACAGAGACTTTACCAGAATCTATGTTGATATTAATGTCATTCAGAACCTTGATAAGAGCAGTCTCGGTACTGTGGTGGGGCCTAAAGCCAGACTGGAAAATGTCAAGGTAGTTATTTACTGCCAGACGGCCGGTAGTGGTTAAGTACAGATGCATCCAGATTAGCTTTTTTTTAAATGTGGCTTGATTACTGCAGTTTTCAGGGCTTTGGGGAAGACCCCTGAAAGCAGTGAACTGTTAACTATCTGTAATACATCTGTTGCCAGGTAACTAAAAACTTTTTTAAAAAAACACTGAAGGCAGCGGATCAAGGCAGCACGTGGAGGGTTTGAGATGTAAAACAATTTCTTCAAGAGATGTGAGGTTTATGACATCAGAATGAGTCATCTTTACCAGATTAGTTCTAGTAGATTGCTGAGGCGTGTTATATAGCGTAAGTGAGGAAGCACCGATAGTTTGCCTAATCTTTTGGATTTTTTCTGTGAAAAAATAAGCAAAGTCATTACATGACTTTGTAGAGTTGAGTTCGGGAGGCATTGGTACTCGTGGGTTGGTGAGTTTATCCACAGTGGCAAAGTGTGCGTGCATTATTAGTCTCCGAGTTAATGACCTGAGACAGGAATGATTGTCTTGCATTTTTCAGTGCTAAATAGTATTTCTGGAGACTCTCTTTATAGAGATCATAATGAATTTGGAGTTTAGTTTTCCGCCATTTACGCTCAGTTTTTCGACACATTCTTTTTTGGATTTTGGCCTGAGGGGCGTTCCTCCATGGTGCCTTTTGCTTACCAGAAGAGACTTTGACTCTAACTGGCGCAATTTCATCGATGACGTTTAGGATTTTAGAATTAAAATTGTCCAGAAGATCCTCGACTGACGTTGACAGAGAGGGGGGTATCATGGAGATTGCCTGAGAGAATGCTATGCTGCTGTATTCACTGATATAATGTTTTTTGACTGTTTTGGACCTAGTGCGAGTGTCCACTATGACAGTCATATCAAACAGAACACAGAAATGATCCGATAAGGCAGCATCAAGGACCATGACATTGGAGATATCAAGACCTTTGGAGATAACCAGGTCCAGTATATGGCCTTTGTTGTGAGTAGGCTCTTTTACATGCTGAGAGAGTTCAAAGTTTTCCAAGATAAAGGAAAGTTCTTGGGCATTCCTATCATTTGGATTGTCAGCATGAATATTAAAATCACCAGTAATAATTACACGGTCAAAGTCAGTTACAATAATGGACATCAATTCTGCAAACTCATCAAAAAATGTAGCTGAATATTTTGGTGGCCTATAGATATTTAACAGGATAGTTTTAGCACTCCTATTTAGTATAACTGCGAGATATTCAAAGGAGTTGTATGTACCAAATGATAATTGTTTGCAAAAGAACACATCCTTGAATATAACAGCTACACCACCACCTCTTCTTCCTGCTGTAACTACATCCAGAAAGTTAAAGTTGGGGGGCGCTGACTCAATAAGAGCTAAGCGCTGACTCAATTGCAGGCTAAGATGCCATGCCAATAAAGTAAAAAACAATGTGAGGGCCTATGTCCATTATTACCTGCTTAAATTGGCTTAGAGCTGTCACACTAACCACTTAATGGCATTAGCTACATTTGCCTTGTATTGTATATTTTATCTGGGTGTATTGTGAGGTGTGTTTCAGTGTTGGTGATATTTAATTGCTGCCAACATCTGTCTATTGCTACAACAACAGATCATTTGGGGGTTTTACATTAAAAATAAGCAGATTTTGATATTTACTCTTAATACAACTACTCAGTACCAAAGAGTACCAAAGAAATCTGAGAATTATAAAGTCTTCTTGAAAAAAGGATTCATAGTTTCTGTAAAGTAAATGCACCATTAAAATACCTCCAGAAGATAATCTTTATGATTTAAAACATAATTACTTAACATAGTTTAGCTATTTTTATCTACAAACTACAAAAAATGCTCATGTTTGGTTCCATTTCAGACAGTCACAGTTGTCTTGCACACAGTGAGCTAAATAAAAAGTAGTAGTGATGTCTCAATAAAAAAATATTAGCATTATAATGGCAGCATAAGGCACTATCACCATTGATTCCAATGACAGTCAGCAGTTGACCCAGGTAAGATGGCTGCCATATGGTCCCATTCCAGAATAGGAATTCTCTATGACAGGTCCTCTACTGTTTTATCTGTTACTGTTTTATCTCTATGGCTCTGTGTCTGTCGCCCTGAAACTTTCTCACGATTCCCAATAAAAGGTTTTTAGGTTAGTATGCCTATGCAAAATCATGAATGTAAGCACCTCAATGCTGAAATCTAGTAATATAACATAATTTTACATTTTTGGTTAACATTATACAGGGTTGCTGTTTCTTCACTTAACCCAAGAGGTTAGGTGGTGTAGAAATGCAGGAAATTTGTTTTAAATTACTACTATTTTTTTTTCTGGGGGAGGACACCCCCATGGTTGGTGATGTCACCATAGCAGAGAAATCCACAGTTAATCACCTGTACTATAGGATGTGTACTGGATAATCATTTATCTGGAGAACACATGGCTTTAAAGATAGCCTACTTAATTTAACCATTCCATTTTTGGCCAGAATCGTTAAATTTTTAGACTTTCGGGCATTAAAAACACTGTCAGGAGCTTTAACTCAGTGTCATTTTGATGATGCTGCTGTTCTTGGTCTGACAGCACACTGAAGTCAATCAGAAACAAGTTGCAGCCATCACAGAACAAGCTTGTCAGGTTTGGACCAGATTAAACTGCAAACTGTACAGACTGTTCGGGGAGAAGTGCCCAGATACCTTCAGGGCTGCCAACTCCCCCCCTTACATTCTGCTGCTTTTCTTTCGAACAAATTAGTAACTCCCGCTGTACTATGTTCCTGCAATACCGGAGGCTGCAGTTTCGGGACCGCAGTCTTAGGACCGCATACTTCGTCTAACGACTTAGTCTAGTTTTAAAGGTTTATTCCACCCAAATACTACTTTATGTATAACAACTTAGTTTTAAAGGTTTATTCCACCCAAATACTACTTTATGTATGACGACTTACCGTTTTAAAGGTTTATTCCACCCAAATACTACTTTCTGTCTTGCAATTCAACTTGGTTGCTAAGAGTTGCATGATTCACATTCAGTACTCACACTCTGATTGTCGTCCATCTACTGCGGTCCTTGGCTATCCAATTCGCTAGGTGGCGCTGGCGCGAGAAACTTAAAAAAAACTAGGGTCCTAGAACTGCGGTCCTGAAACTGCAGCCTCCGGTATTGCAGGAACATGCTACTCAACTCCCGAGCTGCCTGCACAAAGTCAGTGAACTAATGACAGTGTCATCTACATGACTGAAGACGGGTACAGCGTGTCAAACCAAGACGGAAATAAAACTGGATTAAAAACAGCTGAGCCATGTTGGCCTTCTTCGATCAGATCATCATCTCAGAATTAAAAGATAATAATTATTCATTTGGAAAAACCGGGCTGAGTTTTTTCCAGTTGAATGCAGTAGACAGACATTCAGTAGACAACTGACTCAGAGACTTTTACAGTAAAATAATAATAATGTTGTAATAATAACACTCACCCTGCCTCCGCCTGTTGCGTGTTCTGTGCTCTGCTCTGTGTCTCAAAATGGAGTCTGAACTAACTGCTTCATACTTTCACTTTCACTCACCAGTTTGTTCCTCCTGATGTGGAAGTCATGTGGTTGAATATGTATCGGCCTACTTGCTGTCCAAAAGGAGACAGTGACAGCTGCTTGCTGGCAGCAGGGAGTCTGAACCCCGGTCATTTTTCAATGTTTTCATGTTTTTAACGTCAACTACAAAAGGTGTTAAAGACATTCAAGTAACAACAATCAATCAAATATAAACTAAACTCGGAGCGAGGGGACAAAATATAAATTCACATTTAGAAAAACTCAATGATTGAATGATTTGCACAAATAGGCTATGGCTTTTTGGAGGAAATTGTTTTCATGTATTGCTTGGCTTCATTTTCAAAAGCAATAAATGAGGGTTTAGAATTATTACATTTGGATTTGTGGGTTTTGCCAAAATAACGATTCGGTAAATAAAATAAAATAAGATTCTCTGTTGGTCCGTCCTGTCCGCTCGCGCCCTGCTGACGCTGCAGAGGACAAACCGTCTCTGAAATACCGGCTCGTTACACGCGGTGAGGTTCTCCATTCCCACACCTTTGGATCATTTGCATATTGTGAATGAGATTCATGAAAAAATATAAATTATATACCACCTGCTCTAGGCCGTACTGTAGATGTTAACTAATAAAAATATATTTGAATGATTAATAATTCAATAAAGTTACATTGTGTCCCCAGGGCATTAATTACCATCGGAAATACGTGATGTTTTTAATAAATAGGCTAGGACTCACACACTGGCTCTGCAGTATTTTTTGTGATTTTATTTTTATTTTATTTATTGAATACATCAACAACAAATAGGCCTACAAAGAAAGACGAGAAAAAAACAAACACAAAATCAAAATCTGGCTCTGCAGTTATTAACTATCTTTTGTTGGGTTAGTCTCTGTCAAAAATAAATAAGTAAATAAAATGAGTTTGCCTCACACAGCACATGACGTGTCCCTTTGTTCTGAAAATCAGATTTTCTACCTGACAGCTGCAGGCTTGGTGGGAACAGGCTTTCCACACAGTGCAGCTTACAAATTCAGACTGTTGTTATTCAAACCAAATTGAAATTCATTTCTTTCGCAGCGTTTCTGTGTTTCTCTGAGTTGTGGCTCGTTGCAGCGGGGACTCGAACCGGCGACCTTCAGCTTACTGTCCTCCAGTGTAAACTCACAGGGAAGAAGGACTCACGTGTCTTCCTTCTGTCCAGCAGAGACGGTTTGTCCTCTGCAGCGTCAGCAGGGGGCGCGAGCGGACAGGACGGCCTTGAGATTGAAAACGAAAACGTCAAGGCGGAAAACACAACTTTATTAAAAGTTATTGATGTTTTTCCAAGCAAGTCCAAATTAACATCGATAATTAAATGCATTGGTCTATGGAACACAGCAATGTGAAAGATAAAAAGCAGCATAACTGAGAAACAAAACATGATCCGTGATGAAGGATCTTCATGTTTGCATAATGTAGAAAGAATGTAATTACATCAAACCACCAGCAGATGGAGATAAAAGCTCCTTTGAATAAGACAGCGGCTCCTCTAGATCTGCAGATACGCTCTCTAATATAGCTATATTATTATTGTTATACTGTAGGCTAATCAATAAGGAAGTCTGATGAGATTCGGTCAATGCATTATATTCATTCAAAATATTTTCATTGACAAGACTGTATTCATGACATTTGCAAACCTCCAGACTTAATTTATAAATCAAGTAGTTTGATGTGGAATTGCAGATCGATCTTTCAAAAGTCCTGAAGATAGGTTCACGCATCACTGGTAAATTCGGTTAAATTCGGCATAAAAATAATTCACTAACAACACTTTATTTAAATATAATTTCAACTTTATGAATTGGTTCACACTGCTCACTTTCGTCCTCCACTGGGTATTTTGTTTACACATTTCTTTATTCTAGTATATCTTTAATTGTATGTACATTTTTGTTTTTATTTCACACTTGCTTTGGCAATGTAAACGTTTGTTTCCCATGTCAATAAGGCCCTTTTGAATTTAATTTTGGTGGAAGATTGTGGTAATAACAGACAAACCCGTTATAAATATTAAAAATGTAATTGAACAAAGTGTTGATTGGAGTACTGGATGTATGCCGAAGTAATCAGCATAACTTACTAATTAAAATAAATAAAAAATAAATAATAATTCATGTTTAATGAAGTGTCAGCGTTTGTCAATAAGCAAGACACAGTCAGTTTTTAATGCACTCTGGCGTAATGATCCACCCGGACAAGACAGAGCGGGTTGCATCGGGGCAAAATGAGTGTTCAATGACGCCGATTCAATAAATAACAATCACATCAATATAAATGTGTACAAATTAAAGCAAAGTTCTGCAGGCATATGTTTATTATCTCTGTATTTCTCTCTTTCTCTCTCTGCAGTCATTTGGAGCCAGACGCTGCAGCAGCGCCCCTGCTGGCCGCCCGGCGCATCGCAGCCTCGGCCTCAGCCTCGGCCCGGGGGCGGGACACAGACTGACACCTAGCGGCAGGCTCGGGCAACTGCGTGAGATTTTTGAATAAAAACAAACCAGGAAGAGAGTTTCACTTCCTTCTGCCAAACCTCCAATGTGAACATAAAAGAACAGTGTAATTTAACCCAGTTTACCAAAAAAACATTCAAAATGTGGATAATGTTCAGAATTATCCAAATCAGAGATTTAAAAAAAAAAAAAAATGTTTTTATCAACTGAATAAAAACAGTCTAACTTCTGAACAGCTTTACAAGCCACAGGCAGCGTTCACACTGTTCAGCTGCTGGTAAATCCAAGTTAGTGTGATGTGATGTTGCTGAATTTGAAGGTGGATTATATATATTAAGTGTTTAGTCCCATGAATCTTCTTTTTGCTGTGAGTGTCTCTGTCCGTCTCGTCCTCAGGAGAACACACACTCTCTCTCTCTCTTTCTGTCTCTCTCTCTCTTTCTTTCTTTCTCTCTCCCTCTCTCCCTCTCTCTCTCTCTGTCTCAGCCCCTCAGCGCTGACAGCAGGAATGAATGGCAGCCGGTGGGGGGGGGTTGCAGCCCCTGCAGCCCTGCAGGTCTCTCTCTCTCTCTCTCTCTCTCTCTCTCTCTCTCTCTCTCTCTCTCTCTCTCTCAGCAGGACTGAATGGCAGCCGGTGGGGGGTGGTGGGGGGTTGCAGCCCCTGCAGCAGCAGTGTGGGAGGAGGAGGAGGAGGAGGAGGAGGAGGAGGAGGAGGAGGAGGGGAAGTGTGTGTGAAGCTTTTGTTTCCTCGCCCTCCAATCCTCACCGCCTGACGTAACGGCTGCTTTACATAGAAGTCCCAGGATTCCTCTCGGCACCAACCGGGTCAGACCGAACCTGAACCGGGTCAAACCGGATCCGGTCCTCTTCATCAAAGCCAACCTTCCTTCTGTGCGGTACTCTGTCTTTCTCTGTAATGCCCACACAGCCCTCCACTGCCTTCCACTGACCTGACACCATGTGTGTGACAGTATCTGGATCTTACCCTTTATATGTCAGGTGGTTTCCTGAGGTTGTTGTGTTACTCTGGTAGCACATACACTAAAATTGGAACGATACAGAGAAGATTAGCATGGCCCCTGGCGCAAGGATATCGCTCATTCTTCTCTGTTGGGAGGGAGGAGGAGGAGGAAAGGGGGGTCCCCTCGCTGCGACGAGGGCTGCGGCGCGGAAGGTCCCCGGTTCGAGCCCCGGCTGTGCAGAAAGCGGAGAAGAGGGAGCGTGTTATGCGTCTGAGGCGTCAGACCGTGAAACGTGATGTGTTTCGGCGTCGTCAAAGCGCAGACGTTAAAGTGCGAGTTGATGTCAAAGTGTGTTCCTGTTCCTTCCCGTTGCCAGTAGGTGGCGCAATGACCGTGACTCCCGATCGGCCCGTATACGTCCTCAGGCCCGGACTCTTGTCCGGCATGCCAAATCCGGTGCAGATCGGAGAACGTAAACTCAAGTTATCGCAGCTTCCTGTTTCATGGCGAAACATCGAAATTCGCCGCAACGCCGTTCGACGAAAGCTCCCGATCTTCGCAACTAAGCGTCACCATGGTCCTACGACACATTTGAGGTGGATCTGGCCAACCCGCTGGGAGAAGCACAGCAAAGTTTAAAACGTGTCATTTCCTGTCGCCAGTAGGCGGCGCTACGACTATAACCGAATATCGGCGCGTAGACGCGTTCAGACCGGGACTCTCATCAAACGTGTGAAGTTTGGGCCAGATTTGACCGTGTACAGGCCAGTTACAAGCCACTTCCTGTTTCGTGGCGAAACACGGAAATTCGCCGCCTCGCCACGCCCACGCCGTGTGACGAAAGCTCAAGCTTTCGATAACTTTTCATCGTCGAGGTCTTTTATACACGCTGACCGAGTTTGACGCGGATCCGATCAACCGCCTAGGAGGAGTTCGTTAAAGTACGACCCCTGCAAATGCCCAAAAATGTCACAATACGTTCACCCATGTGCGAGACCCACAAACTATATAGTTTTTCACCACTTCTGACGCGTGTGCAAAGCTGCACAGCTTTTCGTGCACGTTTAGGCCCTCAAAAGTGCGATTTATTTGGCCTAAGAAGAAAAAGAATAATAATTCCTTCAGCTTCGATAGGGCTTCGCACGATGTCGTGTTCGGGCCCTAATTACAATTTCATTGTGGCAGAAGTGTGTTGTAGTGTAATAAAGAGAACTGGACAAAGATATAGCGACTTGAGTTGACTGCTGTTTATTGCATGGTATTTTTGTACAACAAAAGTGCAAAACAGTTGGGTCAGTAAATTGCTTACAGTGACACAAGTCACATTAAACATCAAGCAACTTCAACCTGGCCGGCAGTCTGGAGGGATTTCATGAAAACAGAGTGTTAGATGAGCAGTTATTTCATTACAGCTTTTGTCAAATTTCCATATGACTAAAAATGTTTGAAATGAGAAGCACCGTCCCTGACAGAGTCACAGCACTGGAGTAACGTTTTACATTTGCACTGAGAAACATTGAGCTTAGAAACAGATAAAACACATCAGCAGGAAGCAGAACTACAGCAGAACACAACACAGCAAAAGTAACCAAAACTTTCCTGCTGTACAGTCACCATCCATTATCCAAACAATGCTGCGATATCAAAGGTTCGAGTTAAAAGCAGAGGTGGAAAGTAACAAAGTACATCTACTCGAGTACAATTCTGAAGAACTAGTGCTGTACTTGATTATTTCCATTTCGTAAGACTTTATACTTTTCCTCCACTATATTTCAGGGGCAAATATTGACCTTCACCCTCAACCGGGCAAGGAAAAACTCCCCCCAAAAAAAACCTTTATCAGGAAAAAAAAAATGGAGGAAACCTCGGGAAGGAAGCGAAGGAGGGATCAGGGCGGTCAGGTGTGCGATAGGAGCCGAGTGGGCAACATGAACAATGTAACAGGTGAATCAAATGGGGCAAAAACAAAGTACACAAAAGGGGGCAAAGACGGGACTGCAGCAAATGAGGATAACAATCATCGTCCTTCACACTGGCGTGCAGTGTATACGTTCACGAATGCGTGCGGCGGTTGTTGCTTTGCGGAAAGTTCCTGCAATCACGCACAGTCGTCATACAGCCGTAACACACATCCGGTTGGATGGACGGACCGATGTTAGTCAGGTGTCTCGCCTCAGACCCGCTTGCCGTGGGTGTCCCTGCCAGTAGTCAGACTACAGACAATACAGCTCTGAGGGTCCTCAACACACACACAAGCCTCTACACCACGTCAAGGTCCAGGGATGGCCGGTCCAGGAGGAGGAGGAGGCTGCAGGGGCAGCTGGTCGGGGCCGGGAGGTTGCAGGGTGGGCAGGTAAGGGGCAGGGACG
Source organism: Centroberyx affinis (assembly GCF_046629955.1). NCBI lineage: Eukaryota > Metazoa > Chordata > Actinopteri > Beryciformes > Berycidae > Centroberyx > Centroberyx affinis. The sequence continues at coordinate 21,080 of NW_027278946.1, read as the reverse complement.
GTGTGGGGCTGGGGAGGTGGGGGGGGCAGGAGGTGAAGGCCTGGCACAGTGTGCAGCTGCTGAGAAGTGTGGGGCTGGTGGGGCTGTGTGGCTGGCAGAAGGGGCCTTGGAGCGGGCCGTCCTCGCTGGGTGGCCTGGCGTGACTGGTCCTCCGGCGTCGCGAACGCAAAGGAGGGCGCACTCCCCTCCTGCTGCAGGTGGAGGGGCTTGGCCGGGAGGAGAGGCTGGGCGGCAGTGTTCGGAGCGGGTGCGGGCACAACATCCTGCTCCAGAACAGCTACCTCTCTCCTCTGCTGACGCTTGGAGTACCTGAAACACATAAAACACGACATGTCAGTCATTCAGGCTAGTGTCACCTGTAACCTTAACACCTGAAATGCTCCATTAAAATAAAAATAAAAAGATAACAAAGAGACATTAAAATATTTCCCCCTAAAAATATACCACCACCTAATTTAATCCACCATTGTTATTGATATATTTTATATTTATAGTATTATTTCATATTGTTAGTGTACACAAATCAGAAGGCAAAATAAACGTGGCAATTAATGATTGTTATTATCAGTGAGACACAAATTAGAAGACAAAATTAGACAACAGAAGCAAAACACCTGTGGAAAAGATACACAACAAAAATGTGATTCGTGCATATGGTGAGATGATGAGGACTGCAGGAGGAGGGGGAGATGCATCCTGAAAGTAGTTAGTAGCAGTTAGTCTGCAGCTAGACTGCAGCGGCAGAAGCAGTGAAGATGTGAGGAGCAGCTGCAGCTACAGCACCAAGACACCAGATGAAGGTAGGCAGACAAATAAAATAAGGGTTTTTTTTCTCACCCAAACCTACCTTCTCCATTGTAAAGTTACCAGCCTTTGTCTATTGAATATTGCAATAAAAAAAAGGTTCAAGTTAATACAGTACATGGCTGAATACGATCACAATGTCATATCAGTCAGTCGGACATTGAAGACTTCTAAATGTACTTACACTGTTCGACTTCTCTAGCCGCCTGGACCGGCTCGGCGTCAGACGGCTCCGGAGCTGGTGGAGAGGCGGACACCCCTGCATCACACACAGAGAGAGTGTCAGACATGGTGCGTGGGTAGCAGAGGCTGACTGAATGTGTGTATTGATTGACACTTACCTTGAACCGCAGGCTTGGAGGTCACCAACTTTTTGACCTTGGCCTGCAGTTCCCCGGGTGTGAGAGAACGCCCCGCGAGTATCGCCGCGATCGCAGGAGCAAGAGGCCTACGAAACACACACAGCGTACGCGTGGCACACACACAACAGCAAAACACACTGGAAAATAGTCTAGCAATTCATTCGATGGCAAACGAGAAGCGGGAAACTCACTTTGAAACACTCTTGGGCCGGATGTCAGTGGCCGGGACAGGTGCGGCGGCCGCTGTGCCGGTGGAACCGGCAGCATCGCCGGCTGTCCCCTCCCGGTCGCGGCTCCGGACGTACTCGAGGGCGTTCTCCGTCTGAGTCCCGGGTCGGGGCGTCTGCCGTCTCAGGTACTTCAAGAAGCTAAGGGAAATGAGAAGAGTATTCATATTAGCATTTTGTGCATCGGTGCGAGGATTCACAGTACAATATATTCCAATTGAATTGACATTGTATGCGTTCAGTCTTACTTGACTCTCTTTTTGTCCTTAGCGGCGTACACGTCCAGCAACCTCTCCGACTTGAACTCCCCGAATCCAACGAGTGCCTGGCCCTCCCGTAGCCCTCAGGACCAGCTCACCGCTGGCGGTCTTCCTCATTGAGGGACTCTCCATCTAGGCGGAGGCAGATTAAAGGTCAGTGAAACAAATATAAGGATAAAGGCTGTTTAAGGGACAATAAAAGACTGCAACATTCAAGGGTGACAACAGCATCATATCAAGTAGAGTAATCACATGTATGTGTGGATATTGATATAGTTTAATATAGTTAGTTTAACTTACGTTCTCTGACAAGTTCAGAATGTATGCTGTAGAAGAGAAAGAAGGTGAATGACAGGTGACATTAATGGAACAACAGACGTGTAGCTGTAAGGTAATAACGCCTCAGCCAGTATGCATGTATAATATGAATATGAAAGACAAGGAGGTCGGACTATAAACTAGTATACTGTTGGTTTTAATGACATTTCTCCCTCAATAATTTGACAATACAAGGATACACCGCCAGGAAACATATTTTAGCAGATATATGAAGTTGTGGACAGCAGCTAACGTTACGACAGTAATCGGCGCAGATCGCTCTGTAACGGAGCCCGTGAACGAGCTGCCTACTTGCCGGTAACGTTAGACTCTCCCGTTAATAGTAGGCTAAGTTACGGTAGCTAACTACACCGAGGGACTGCCACAGATATATGAAGTTGTGGAGCAGCTAACGTTACGACAGTAATCGGTGCAGATCGCTCTGTAACGGAGCCCGTGAATGAACTGCCTAATACTTGCCGGTAGTTAGACTCTCCCGTTAACAGTAGGCTAAGTTACGTTAACGTTAACTAACTACACCGAGGGACTGCCACAGATATATGAAGTTGTGGACAGCAGCTAACGTTACGACAGTAATCGGTGCAGATCGCTCTGTAACGGAGCTCATGAATGAACTGCCCATTAAAAACACATGTAAAGCACAGTGGCATGCAGAAACGGTGAATATAACGTAAGCCAATATGAATAAAAAGTTGTTTCTTACTTGCCGGTAACGTTAGACTCTCCGTTAATAGTAGGGCCAGGTTACGTGAGCTAACTACGTAGAACGTAAACGATCGATAAACACATCTAAACCCCCCGTGTAAACACGGTCTTATATTTTAATAAAACGAAGCTTGTTATAAGTTTGTATTTTATTTATAAGTTAATTTTCTACACATAAATCGCTACTCACCTACTGACAGTTCAGCTCTCGCTCGCTTCACAACAATGGCCGACTGAGAAACTGGATGGAGCGCTGTGATTGGTCACATATTGGAAGGGAATTTGGAAATTTGGAACAGGGCTTGCCACCTGATTGGATACATATTGGAACTCACCAACAGGGCCTGCCACCTGATTGGATACATATTGGAACTCAGTTCCAATTTCTACAGAGAAGAAGGGGCAATTCTAGGCGCAAGGATGACACGCAAACTCGTGAAGCGTTCCTAATTTTTCATAAAAAATATTAAATATTGTGATTTTTTGCATTATATTTGTGTTTTGGTGAAACAGCGGCCACTAGCGGCGGCCCGCGCTACTGCGCCTGTGCGCCGAGACTCTGACTGACATGAAGGGAACAGCGGGGTTTTAAAACAGAAAACAAAAATGAGTTTGACCCAGATAAATACCTAAAGCTTTTGCTTTCTGTAGAAAACCGCCGGTACAGGCAGTCTTGGCTGCCGGGGAGGAAATGTTGTGCCGACTCTGTTCACAGAGGAAGAGGAAGAGGAAGAGGAAGAGGAAGAGGAAGAGGAGACCGAGCCGCACCTCCTGCCTCATCAGTACAAACACACCCGAGACGCATTTTAAGAAAATAATAAAAAGGAGCGCTTCTGGGATCTGAGGCACACAGGACAGCAAAACAGGCGCTCTAGCTGGCGGGTACATAACCTAAAAAAATGTATATTACAGATTATAATAGAGGATAGGGGCCTCTGGACATTTAACTGGTTTGGGGCAGATACGGACGAGATTCCGGTCAGAGAACCGGGTCAGAGAGGATGCTCAGTTCGACGGACTTTATTACAGGAAATAAAGTAGACTGTTGTATGTGTGTGGTCTACAAAGAGAGGAAACAATAACAAATGTATGACTATATGAATTAACGGGCAGGTATAAAGATGTTTCAACCTTTACAATAATAAAGTTATTTAACATCAGCTTTTCTATTAGCAGCAACAATGGAGCTAAATCTTAATTAACCATGGTCAACAATTAGCCTATTACGATATTAAGTGATTACGACCTATGGAGTCTATCTAATTTATACAGCCTGATAACACTTTTACATTTTAATAGTATAGGCATGTATACTTACTGTATAATTGTAGCAATAATTAAACTTAAGAGTTAATACACATTACAATAAGACTAGTAGCAGTAACGTGCTGACCAATTAAGCAAACAGAAAATATATCCGCCATGCGGTGCCCATCAGTTAGCTCGTGAGAATCAATTAAGTACCAAAACGGTTATATATTCTTAGTTTAAGGCAAACATACTAATCAATAATAACTGTTGAGTGAGAACATATAAATAAACGTAAAGAAACAACTTACATCATGTTCATTCACGAACAACAACGGAAAAGATGTAGAGGGGAAATGCCCGTGTGTTCCTCCTCAGCTCAGTCTCTGCAAACTGAAGCAGGCAATTAAGACACATGACGTCATCGCCACGGGGCTCGTTAAGCAGCCTCACAGTCTCTAAACTCACTGCGGGCTTTCTCACACAGAGATTCCTTGCCAGTCACATAATGCTTACCATACACTAGAAGACTTTGAAAAGACTTTTAAAAGACTAAAGTTAGAGTAGAGTTTTTAGTCACAGACAGTGGTCACTTCAGTCCTTCCCTCTGTGTTCTCCTGAGCACGAGAGAAAGCCCAGACGAGACGGACCGAGACACTCAGCAAAAAGAAGATTCATGGGACTAAACACTGCACAGAGTTTGGACGCTGTCATTGGTTGATCAAGAAAAATCAACACGCCTCTTTTTGTCATCCAGAATGAACACAAGGAATCACACAAGATAAAACACAATTTACTCGATATTAACGCGTGGTTTGCTTATACTATAAAAAAAAAAAAGCTCATTGGACAAAATCTTTGAAAACCATACGAACCGTACTTTTTAATACTTGTACGCTCCTCACAGGTTGACGCATTCTGCCTGTGAGGCTTATTTGGGTGAATGCAGTAACATTATACTTTACTAATTTGATGTTAAGATTTGGTGAAAATGGCTCAAGACTCAGTAGTATTAGTATAATTTATAGACTATATTGGAAAGCCTATGAATAGGATTTTTGAACAAGAGTATATTGCCGACGTGTGTGCCATCAGTTACCAGACAATACAGAGAAAACTCAGAGAAAACAGGCTGCTTCACAATATGAGTCTGTGAAGTCTGCTGCACTGTTTGCCTGTTGGTAAATATCTTAACATCGTGATAACTTTCATAATAATAATAGCATTAATGCGACTTTTCTGCGTCTTTCAGCCAGTTCCTCCTCTCCTTAAGAAACTCCTCAGCTCCTAAAAGTCCGCCTCTCTACTCTGAACAGTTTTCCACCTTAGGAGCTCTCTTAAGGGCTAAGATGCTTTGTGAATAGCTTTTATCTTTACTAGGATTTGGTCTTACTTTTAAGGGGAAATTCTTAGAAAACGTCATCACTCTCAGAGTTCTCTTAGAATTTCACCACTAGGACCAACTGTTAGTACTAGGAGGCTTTGTGGATATGGCCCCTGGACAATCTAGGGCCGGTCTAAAGTTTTTTTTGAATAAGACAAGTAAAAAGGGCATTACAGTAGTCTAGGCGTGAGGAGGTAAAGGCATATATGATGGTCTCAGTGTCTTTGACATTTAAAACAGGTCTAACCTTTGCGATACTCCTGAGTTGATAAAAACATGACTGGACTAACAGTGTAAAGTAGTGTTCAAAATTTAAGTTGGGATCAAACAGGACTCCAAGATTTCTAGCGACAGGTTTAGCGTTTGGTGTTAAGGAACCAAGAGATGGCAGTATCTGTTTGGAGATATGCTGAGAGCCAATTACAAGTACTTCTGTTTTATCACAGTTAAGCTGAAGAAAATTGTTTGACATCCACTTCTTTATATCAGCTAGGCAGTCGTGAAGTGAATCCAGCATACTAGGGTCTGTAGGTTTTACTGGAAGGTAGAGCTGGGTGTCATCGGCATAACAGTGAAAAGAGATGCCATGACGATGAATAATGTGGCCAAGAGGAAGCATATACAATGAGAATAACATTGGTCCCAAAATTGACCCTTGTGGTACACCATACTTGGTCAAGGGAAGAGAAGAGACAAAGTTATCAATGGACACACAGAACTTTCTGTTCATCAGGTATAAGTTGCTGAAGGAAACTGGATTGAAATGTCTCAGATATGCTGTTGTTATACAGAAGAGCAAGAAGCTGCTTTAAGACAATTTTTTTCCAGAATTTTAGAAATAAACGGTAATTTCGAAATAGGGCGGTAATTATGTGAGAGAGAGATGGAGCAAGGCCTGTTTTTTTAAAAAGAGGTTGAACGTTAGCAATTTTAAAGTAGTCCAGGACACAGCCAGTAGACAGAGAGCTGTTAATAATGGAGAGCAGACAGGGTCCAATAGAGTGTATTACTTCCAGGAGAAATGTGGTGGAATAATTTCAAGAGGACTGGATGACACTCTGATATGTGACACAGTATCTGAAAGTTCAGAGAGAGCAATGAGTGAAAACTGACTCATGGCGTCCAGTGGTGGACAATTACTGTAACATCAGAAAATGTGGCAGAGTGGGAAATAGTGGATCTGGTTGACTCCACCTTGTCAGGAAAAAGGATAAGAGCACCTGGGTTTACTAGTTGATTAATGGTCTGGAATAAGAATCTAGGATTATGTTGATTTGTTGCAATAACTTCAGAGAAATATGTAATTGGATCTTATTTTATTTCTTATTTTATTGTTACAAGTGGTTAGTACATCTTTCATATACAAATAGTGAACCTGAAGGCTAGATTTTTTCCACCTCCGTTCAGCTTTTCTGCGTTCCCTTTTACAGCTGCGGATGTCAACATTTATCCAGGGTTGTGTTTTAGTAGATGATTTGGATCTAGTTTTGAGAGGGGCTATGAGGTCTAGGGCAGATGAACAAAGTGAATTAAAACAGTTAACCAGGTCATTGGTGTGGGAGAATTCACTGAAGTACTGTACTTAAGTACAGCTTGTAGGTACTGGCACTTTATTTGAGTATTTCCATTTTGTGAGACTTTCTACTTTTCCTCCACTACAGTTCAGAAGGAAATATTGTACTTTTTACTCCACTACATTAAAATACTTCTTAGAGGTTAATGCTTCAATAGTGTAAACCACTGAAAGAATTAATACTTTTAGTTTTGATACTTAAGTCATTTTACTGCTAATACTTCTATACTGTTAAATAAACTTGTATCATAGACTGTCATGACTTTGCATGTTGCCAGAAGACGTTGTTCTAAGATGTTATTATGATATTCTTTCAGAATTTACTGGAAGAGCTCAAAGACGTTGAGACAGACAGTGGCAGTGAAATCTGTTGTTTTTTGTGCTTTGACTAACATTTATTTTTGAGTGCAATCAATAAAACCAATAAAAACATTTGTAGTTTTATCTTTGAATTTATTTTATTAGAATTATTGACTTGTAATTGTCATTGATTGGCAGGTCAAGTCCACTGACTTCAGCAGTACAACACTTGTGGAAAACCAAACCACTCAATTTTATCCTTGAGATGTCCTTAATTTCTCATTACATAAGCATTAATTATCCATTACAAATAACATACCTTTAATGTAGTAAGGTTTATAAGGTATTTATGAATGGGTTGGTTCGTGGAGACACTAGAAATTAGGGATTGTTTTTATGCCTTTTTTAATGGATTACTGGTTCGTAGAGAGTGCTATCACACTTGGACATTCAAAACCCCTGTAAATAACAGAATATTCCTATGTTTTGAATGAACTGACAGTGAAACAAGGGGAAATGTTTTGGTGTTTTTGTATCGTTGTGTTTATTGCCTTTCAACTCCCTTATCCTTCAAGATAGAAGCAGAATTTCGGAAGTTATGACTACAAGCCTTTTTTTTTCTTTTTCCATCTAATGGTATCTTTATTTTGGAAGCTACGACCGTAGTACTGTTATTATTATTAGTTATTGTGAAAGAAGTTACCAGAAGTCTATACATTTAATTCCATTTGCTTTGTTTTATTGTGAAAGAAGTTACCAGAAGTCTATACATTTAATTCCATTTGCTTTGTTTTATTGTGAAAGAAGTTACCAGAAGTCTATAAATTTAATTCCGTCTGGTTTGTTTTATTGTGAAAATCTCGACCGGAAGTCATATGGTTTATTTTGCCTGCTTGCAGATGGCTCTGTGAGGAAACTTGGAGCTCCGCTGGACCGACGAGGATTAATCTGCGGACGATGAGAGTGTGAAGGTAACGGTCAGTCCGTGTCAACCTGCCGGGACAGAGCGGATTCACACACTCACTGCACTACAGCTACGATATTATGACATTATTATTCCTGCTAGCTGCAATGATAACAGCTAACAGCTACCTGTAACCTGACGGCGTTCAACCCGCTGGCCGGAGTGCCGCTGAGCAAACCGCTGCGTGCTAACGGGCTAACAGCTAATCAACTGTAAGTGTTTTTCACAAACCGAGCCGATGTGTGGTATTTCTTTTAAAAGCTCTGTTTTAGTAAGACAGTATACGCTCGTGTTGTTGTGGTTTTAGCGTGGTTCCAGATCTGATTTGTGAATGTTTGCTAAGCTAACGAGTCCCATTATCGGACACGTTTTTTTTTTTGCTAGCTCTGGTGAGATTTTAGCTTTTTCTACGATTCAGACAGCCGCAAAAATCCACCGATACACAATGTAAAGGTAATTCTAATGCATAGTGAAGCTGCCGTCCCTTGATATAATCTCAGTGGTCAATGTCAGCAGCTCTACAAACAATTTGTGTGTGTGTGTGTGTGTGTGTGTGTGTGTTCGACATATTCTGCCAGTTGCTTCCATCCAATCTGCAACATATATGAAATTCAGGCTGTATGTAAATGTGATCAATTGGTGACAGAACTGATGAAGCCTGTCCATCTCTAGAGTCATAGGTAGGTGTATGTGTGTGTGTGAGTGTGTGTGTGTGTCTAGTTGTCAATCCATAGTGGCTTGTCTTTCATGTCCAGCTGTGTTATTCCCAATATGTTCCCTTCTTTCTTACATGCAGAGAACATCACACCCAAAGTCCATTTAAGAAATCTGTCAGTTGAAAGTTGTGTTGCATATCAGCAGAAGTCCAAACCTTGTAAAATCTGACTGAGTACCTTTTCTGCATCAGTAGGATCCGATCTTCACTTCGGCTCACACCCGATCCACCAAGCAGCACTTAGTTTAATATATTTCCACATTTTTACAGTTGATTCACACTGCTCGCTGCCGCCCCCGGAGTAACAGGTGAACCGATTCCTAAAGTTGAAATTGTACTGAAATATGAGCTGCTCGGTGTTTTGGATGTATGCCGAAGTGAAGAGTGGATCCTACTGAATCAGAAAATCGTTAGTCTTATTTTATGAGGTGTGTATCTTTGCTAAACTGTCGGATTTTGCTAAACAGTCAGATTTTTGAATGGAGTTTGGTGTGAAGGTGTAAAGACGAGCTATCTGTTGGATCTCTGTATTTTAAGTGATTGTAGCTCAGGTCATTAGTATTAGCAGCTAGTCTTTCTTCAGTACTGTGTGTGTGTGTGTGTGTGTGTGTGTGTGTGTGTGTGTTATCAGACAGTATATCAGGTTACAGAGTGAAAGCTGCTCCACTTATAACAGCTAACTTCACTTTTACACCAAACTGTTCTTCTTCTCTACTATTTTTTTCCTCTCTCCTCCTCTCCTCTCCTCATTGTTCGTCTCTTTGTCTCCTCTTCTTCTCTTTTCTTTTTCTCTTGTTGTTTCTTTCTCCTCTCCTTCCTCTCCTGTTGCCTTCTTCCTTTTCCTCTCCTCCGTCTCTTCCTCTTCCTCATCTCCCATTCACCTTTTCTTCGTACTCTTTGCCTCCTCTTCCTTTCTCCTTTCTCTCCATCTCCTTTCTCCCTCCTCTCTCTCCCTTGCTTCCTCATTCTTCATCATCCGTTTACTCTTCTTCTTCCTTTCTATCTCCCCCTTTCTCTTTGTTTTTGTCTTCATCTTCCTCTCTTCTTCGTTCCTCTCTTCCTCTCCCGCTCCTTTTTCCCCTCTTTTCTTCTTCTTCATTTCCCTCTTCCTCTCCCTCTTGTTATATTGTTTGATATTGGATCGCTGGTGGGGGGATCGGTTGTTTTTTTTTTGTTTGTTTTTTAAATTCAGGTTTTTTTCTGATTTTTTTTTTTTTTTTGTATTTTCTTTGGTATTTTCTTTCTTCTAAATTACATACAATTATATAATAAAAATAATTTTCATTAACCTATTATTAACAGCCTAGAAATTTGATCTTGCTGTTCAAGCGTTGGAGGAAACATCGGCCTGTTTGGTGTAATTTGCTCATTCCTGCGATTTCCAGGAAAACAGTCAGATTGCGGAAAAGGAAACCCACTTGAAATAAAATGACATTATTATTATTTTGATTATTTTTCGGGATCTGTAGAAAAATCATCGCACACTCGACTGCTATCTGCTACGGTGCTAGAGGCCAAAATACATCAGAGTGGAGGAAGAAAACTTCTGCACACTTCGATCCAGTTTCTTTCTCCAGCCAAGCTTTCAATCTAGTCCAGCGGTTCTCAAACTGCGGTCCAGGGACCATCAGGGGTCCTTGGGAGGGGGGGGTTCCAGCAGGTCCCCAGCAAACTGATGGATTATTAAACTTCAGCGTTATTTCATTTACAAGAAGTTAACACAGTTAGAGAATGTAGAAGAATGACTGTTCTGATCATAGTTTCTCTGTCATCTCTCTACCTGCAACACAGACAGTCATGGAGTTCTGGACAAAATCAAATAACAATAAAAATATTCACAGATTTGGGTCCGAGAGACAAAATCTCATCAGATGGGGGGCTGTGGCTCTAATGTGGACTAAACTAGGGTCCTGGATGTGAAAAAGGTTTAGAATCACCGGTCTATTTGACCTTCATCGTGGCAGACCAGCGTCCGATCCCCTGAGCTGCCCCGGCCCACCGAGGCTCACGCCGCTGATGAGATGAATCATTAACCGGTTTACAGGATCCTGGTGTCACCTGACCCCCCTCCGCTCCTCATCTTACTGCCTAACCAGCACTGTCTGCTGTTACTGTTCCACCAGACTGTGGCTGTGTGGCCTTATAAAGCTGCTGCTATCAGCTTTCCCAAACACATTAACATCCCACTCATTTAGTTAA
>NW_027278946.1:2500-5000 GCF_046629955.1 Centroberyx affinis | reverse complement strand
CCTTTATTTTCCTTCCTTCCTTTCTGCTTCGTCAGGTTCGCTCTTCAGAAGAAGAAGTGAAACACGTCGTTTGTTCCTAAACGTTTCTCATCTCATTTAAAATAATTCTCAGATCAGATTACAGGAGTTTCTCCTCTGATTTCCCCTCCAGACAGTCAGAGGAGAAATCTGGATCTGGGCGTTCAGCACAGAAAATCTGAATATCTTGATGATTTCAGAATGGGTTCGGGTTTTAAATCTCCTGTAGTCTGAGCGCAGCATGAAGGAACTTTCTCTGGAGTCTTGCTGCTCAACCAGTGGATGAATGATGAACCACTCACTACAAACTCACTACAGAGTACCAGAGACACTATAGTCCCTATAGGGTTAGGGTAGTGATTTTATTCAGCTTATTATTTTAGCTCTACCTGTTTGTCTCTGGGTCAGATTGCTCTGCCCTGTCAGCTATGAATCAGGAAGCTGTTTATTGAGCCAGGAGTTCAGTTTCCTGTTTGAAGCCTCAGACTGAAACAAACTGTGAGCGGGGAGACCAAATAAAATATAAAATATTTCAAAGAAACCTGCAGTCTCTGCACACACACACACACACACACACACACACACACACTCTGAACAGAGTACAGTGTGTGTATCAGAGAGAGAGAGCTGCTGCTGTGTGTGGCTGCTGGCCTCAGTCAGGATTATGATTGTGTGTGTGTGTGTGTGTGTGTGTGTGTGTGTGTGTGTGTGTGTGTGTGTGTGTGTGTGTGTGTGTGTGTGTGTGTGTGTGTGTGTGTGTGTGTGTGTGTGTGTGTGTGTGTGTGTGTGTGTGTGTGTGTGTGTGTGTGTGTGTGTGTGTGTGTGTGTGTGTGTGTGTGTGTGGCATTAAAAGTCAAGCTGCTCACTACCAGCTGTCACATGAGTCTCTCATGCTGTCTCAGTGTCACTGTGTTCAGAAGGGCTAAAGGGACTGAGTTAATGAGACTAGACTAGAGGAGCTAGGGCTAACTCATATTCTCTCTCTCTGTCTCTCTCCCTCCCCCCCCCCTCTCTCCCTCTCAATTTTTCAATTTTCAATTCAATGTGCTTTATTGGCATGAAAGTTCACAGACAATATTGCCAAAGCATCAAGATGAATATCAGTCTAGGTGTGTGTGTGTGTGTGTGTGTGTGTGTGTGTGTGTGTGTGTGTGTGAGTCAGTGCCTGGACAGAGGAACTGTGTTGCTGTGTGTTCAGCTCCTGAACCCAGAGCCTCCATCACAGACTGAGGATCAGTAAACTATGTGAAGGAATTAATGTTTGTTGGTAACAAGGGTTACACACATTTTATATGCAGCACACAATAACATTCAAAGAGAAAAATATCAAATATGTGGGGGTTCAAGATATTGAGAGATTAAGATTATGTTAATAAAAAAAGAAAAATGAAATAAATAAATGATTAAATAAATAAAATAAAATAAAAGTGTATTGGTCACTCACTGTTCCTCAGGTTGTGGCAAGTTTCTCCAAACTGACCTCAGGTCTGCTGTGTTTCCTTCTCCTAGTAGAAGTCACAGCTTTGACTGATCATCAAGCTCTGAAGTGGAGACTTGGAGCTGAACTTGTTAAAGTAGATTTCTCTGGCTGAGTTAAATCTTTCACATTTTAGGAGGAAGTGCATCTCCGTCTCGACCTCACCTGTCCAACAGTGACCACATGTTCTGTTGTCTTTTGGTTGCCATGATTTCTTATGTCTTCCTGTTTCGATTGCCAATTGGTTTCACTGAGCCTGTACCTGGTGAGGATCTGTCTCTGCTTCCTATCTCTGACAGTAGAGAGACATTCTGCCAATTCATAATCTCTTTTTAGGGTCAGATAACATCTCTCCCCCTCTCTCTCTCTCTCTCCCAGGTGTAGGGATAAGGTCTATCCTCTGGCTCTACCTTCTGCCAGCGTAGTGATCTGTTTCTTCAACGAGGCGTTCTCCGCCCTGCTGAGGACGGTCCACAGCGTGTTGGACCGGACGCCGGCCTACCTGCTGCACGAGATCATCCTGGTGGACGACTACAGCGAGCTGGGTAACCACGACAACACTGATCCCACAGCACAAGATGGGTCTAAATCTCACGTTACTAGATCTAACGTCATTTTTGTAGATGCTAATGCTAACAGAACTCAGATCTCACAGCATTAGATGGGTTTAAATCATGTTATTTGATCTGATAACAACAAACTGGGTTAATATAGTCAACAAAAAAACAGATTTCAATGCAGAAGACGGGTTTAAATCTGATTTTATTACATCTAACAACAGTGAGCTTGTTTAAAAGCACAGATCTCACAGTATAATATGTAAAGTGTAAATGTGTTTAGATCAATCCAATGTTGTTAGATCTAACATCACACCGGTAGACAACAGCAGTGAGCTGGGGAAACAAAGTTGACAGAAAACATCAGATCTCACAGCATGTGATGGGTGTAAATCTCATGTTGAATCTCCAGTTATCTCAGAATCAGAATCAGAATCAGAAAGGGTTT